>NW_025422117.1:17070000-17328174 GCF_011764305.1 Mustela putorius furo
TCAGACCAGAGATAAGCAAACTTTTTCCACTAAAGGCCAAGTCATCTTATTTTAATTAGTCATGTTTTGCTTATATTTCAGTACAGGGATAAGCAAACTTTTTCTACTAAGGGCCAGAGATGAAATATTATTTTGGATTTGCCAACTATCCAGGCTTTGTGGCAACTAATCAACTTTGCCATGATAAGACTAAAGCAGCCATGAACAATACATAAGCAAGTGAATGTTACTGTGTTCCAATAAAACTTTACACAAATAGATGGTGGGTCAAATTTAGCCTATTTTCAGTTTAGTGATGTTTGATACAAAATTTAAAAAAATTCAGATATTAATATAGAAAAAAAGGAATTTACTTCTTTTGTCAATAAATATTTACAGAGTTCTTACTGTATATCATGCACAGGGCTAAGTATTAGGGATCAATGACAAACATGACAGTGTCTGCCTCCACCCTCAGAAGACTACAGATAGAGAAGAAATGAACAAGTAAACCAAATTAAAATATAGAATGTGATAAATCCTACAATGTGTGTAAATATGGGCTGTTAAAGAACACTTGGGAGGAAAAGCCATAATAGACACATGTAAATATCTTTCTAGTTTCTAAAGACTTCCGAGAAGAGAAGTAGTGCATGGTTTTCTAAAATCCTTTCTGGGATTTTAAAATCTTCTGGGAAAGATGGCAGAGTAGGAAGATCCTAAACTCACATCATCCCAGAGGCAACTAGATGACACACTCAGTGTAAATAACCCAGAAAATGACCCAGAGACTGGAAGAACATACTGTCCACAGCTAAATGTAGAGAAGAGGCTACACTGAAGAGGGTAGAAGGGTAGCAATGCAGTCCACGGCTCAATGGACCCACTCGGATTGTCCCAGGAGGGAGGAACACCACAGGCACAGAAAGGGGAAAGAAACAGACCCTCCCACGAAGAACCCTAAACATGGAGAATTTACACAGGGAATACAAATCTCCATAAGTACTGGCTTTGAAAACCAAAGGGGCCTAATTTCACAGGTTCTACAGTCAGTGAGGTTTAAATTTGGAACTTTAAAAATCAGAGGTTTGGTTCTGGGAAAGCTGGAGGGCAATAGGAAATTGAGTACCCAACCTTAAAGAGACAGCACAACAAAGAGCCCTTTGGAGATATACCATAGAAACACTAGTTTGAAAATGCATGGGGTGTATGGGAAGGAGATTTATTTACTAATCTCAGAGTATGCACTGGAGGGTCAGGGGTCTTTAAGAGATTTCACCAGGAACAAAGGAGCTGGCAGGTGCCACTTCCCTCGCCTGCTTCCCAACCTAGATACACAAGACAGCTGCAGCAATGAACACAGCATCTACACTCTCTAACTTGCTAAAAGAATTCCCACCCCTGCATTCTCCTGTGGAAATGCTCCCTCCAGCCAAGCCTCCACCCCAGGTCTCTCTCCTCCAACAGAAGACCCCTGTAAACCCTATTAATACTGTGTGCCCCACCCATGGTGTTCTCCTACAACCTGCCTCCTCCAATATACCCATGGCTCAGATCCACCCAAATGGGTGCCAGGAGCCTAGCAGTGTGCAAACAGCCACAATAGGGGGCAGGACCATTCCAAAGTGATGCCTGCCCCAGGAAGATGGAACTATAACTATACACACCAGTCCAATAGTGGGCTGGGGGCAGATATTTGATCTAACTGCTGACCTCCCCACCAATCAACAAAAGCTTCTCATGGGACAACAGATGGAAAGGGCCCTGTCCTTTGCTGCTACTGCATCTCTGGCAAATGCCTAGTCTGACTAAACTCAGTCCCGGGGTGGCTCCAGACTGGTCCACCAACAAGAGCAGCGACCAAAATCTTGCCACTGCAGGCAAGAAGAACCATTGCAGATGACTGGACTAAAGGCAAAAGTGGCTCAAACACAAGAGGGCATATGCAACACATAGGAAATACCCCTGAAGCAACAGGGTAAAAAGGGGACACACAGAAACAGACATAAGAGTTAGACTAAATGAAGAGATGGAGGAATATATTCCAACTGTAGAAGAGGAAAAATCATAGCAAGAGACCTAAACAAAATGGAAATAAGTAATATGCCTGATAGAGAATTTAAAGTAATCATCACAAAGATAGTCACTGGACTTGAGAAAAGAGTAGAAGACATCAGTGAGACAAAGAGATAGAAAACAGAGATGGAAAACAAGCAAAAGAACTAGACATGAAGACCTCAATAACAGAAATTAAAAATTCCTTAGAGGGAATAAATAGACTAGAGGAAGGAGAAGAATGACTCAGTGACCTGGAAGACAGAGTTATGGACAACAATCAAGCTGAACAGATAAGAGACAAAGTAATAATGAAAAATGAGACTAGACTTAGAAAACTAATCAACACCATCAAGGATCATAATATTTGCATTATAGGGATCTCAGAAGGAGAAGAGAGAGAGAAATAGGGGAAGAAAACTTATTTGAAGAAGTAACAGCCCCAAACTTCCCAAATCCAGGGAAGGAAACAAAAATCCAAATTCAAGAGGCACAGAGAAAATCAACCCAAAAAGCAACTCAAGGGGGTCCATGCCAAGATGCATAGTACTTAAAGTGGCAAAAAGCAGTGACAAAGAATTTCAAAAGCAACAAGAAAAGAACAGTTACATTCAAGGGGAACCCCCCCCCATAAGGCTATCAGCTAATTTTTTAACAGAAATTTGTAGGCCAGAAGAAAGTGGCATCAAAGTGCTGTGAGAACAAAAACCTGAAATCAAGAATATTCTATCTAGCAAGGCTATCATTCAGAATAGAAGGAGAGATAGAGTTTCACAGATAAACAAAAGCTAAAGAAATTCATGACTATCAAACCAGCCCTACAAGAAATGTTAAACGTGGCTCTTTGAGTAGAAAGAAAAGACTATAAGTTGGAGAAAGAAAAGTAGGAAGCACAAAAGAAGTAAAATTAAGTATATGTATAAATATCAGTCAAGGGATTCACAAAATAAAAGACAGTAAATTTTAACAGCATTAATCAAAAATGTTGGGGGAGGATAAAGAATCACTTTAAACATAAGTGAACATCAACTTAATATACACGGCTACATGCATAAGATGTTAGATAAAAACCTAACGGTAACCATAAATAAAAACCAGTATGAGAAATGCAAAAAATAAAGAGAAAGGATTCCAAGTATAACCCTAAAGAAGACCAGCGATCTGTGATAGAAGAGAGCAAGAGAAGAAAGGAACAGAGAACTACAAAAGCAACCATAAAACAAGTAACAAAAGGGCAGTAAGTACATACTTATCATTACTTTGAATGTAAATGGACTAAATGTGCTAAACAAAAGATGTAGCATGATGGAATGGACATAGAGTGAGACCCATCTCTATACTGCCTACCAGAGACTTATTTCAGACCTAAGGACACATGCAGGTTGAAAGCAAAGGCACTTAACATGCAAATGGAAGAGAAAAGAAAGCTGGAGGTAGTAATACTTACATGGAACAAAGTAGACTTTAAAACAAAGACTACAACAAGAGACAGAGAAGGGTACTCTATAATTAAAAATGGAACACTCCAACAAGAAGACTGTAAATATTTATGCACCCAACATGGGAGCACACAAAGACTTAAAGCAGCTAAGAACAAACATAAAGGAAATAATCAATAGTAATACAATAATAGTAGAGGGCTTAATACCTCACCTACATCAGTGAATAGATCATCCAAACAAAAAATCAAGAAGGAAACAGTGGCTTTGAATGACACATTGGAGCATATGGATTTAGCAGATATACTAAGAACTTTGCATCCTGAAACAGCAGAATACACATTCTTTTTAAGTGCACGTGGAACATTCTCCAGAATAGATCACATATTAGGCCTTCAACCAAGTCTCAACAAACTAAAAAAGATTGAAGTCATACATGCATCTTTTCTGACAACTGTGCTATGAAACTAGAAATCAACCACAGGAGAAATCTGGATAGAACACAAACACATAGAAGTTAAACATCAATCTACTAAACAATAAATGGGTCAACCAAGAAATCAAAGAGGAAATCAAGAAATACATGGAGACAAATGAAACTGAAAATGAAAACATCATGGTCCAAAATCTTTAGGATATAGCAAAAGCTGTTCTAGGAGAGACCTTTGTACCAATACAGGCTTATATCAAAAAGCAAGACAAATTTCAAACAAACAATCTAACCTTACATCAAAAGGAGCTAGAAAAAGAACAAATAAAACCACAACCAGTAGAAGGAAGGGAATACTAAAGATGAAAGCAGAAACAAACAAAATAGGCATTAAGGAAAACAACAGAATAGATCCATAAAATCAGGAACTGTTTCTTTGAAAAGATCAATAAAATTAATAAACCTTTAGGCAGTATCATTAAAAAAAAAGTGAGAGATTCATATATACAAAATCAGAATCAAAAGAGGAGAAGTAACCCCTAATACCATAGAAATACAAAGGATTATATGATAATATTATGAAAAATTATATGTTAACAAATTGGACAATCTGAAAGAAATGGCTAAATTCCTAGATACATATAATCTCCTACAATGGAATCAGTAGAAGTAAAATTTGAACAGAGGGATTACCGGCAATGATATTCAATAAGTCATCTAAAAACTCCCAATAGAAGTCCAGGACAAGACCTTCACAAGTAAATGCTACCAAATATGGAGTCAGTAACTATTTTCCTCAAACTTTTCAAAAAAATAGAATAGAAAGGAAAACTTTCAAATTCATTCTATGAGGCCAGAATTACCCTGGTACCAAAAACCAGATAAAGACATAAGAAAGAGAACTATAGGCCAATATTTCTGATAAACACAGATGCAAAAATCCTCAAAAATTTGCAAATTAAATATTAAATATTAAATTAAATATTAAATTACATGAAAAAGTCATTCACCACAATCAAGTGAGATTTATTCTTGGGATATAAGGGTGGTTCAATATCCACAAGTCAATCAATATGATACATCACATGTATAAGATAAAGGATAAAAACCACATATCCTTTCATTAGATGCAAAAAAAGCATTTGACAAAGTACAACACTTGTTCATGATAAAAACTCTCAACAAAGTAGGTTTAAAGCGAACATACCTCAACATAATGGAAGTCTATATATAAAATACCCATAGCTAACATCATAGGTAATGGTGAAAAACTGAATTGTTTTCCCCCCAAGATCAGGAACAAGATCAGAATGTCCACTCTCACCAATTTTATTCAACATAGTACTGGAAGTCTTACCCACAGCAATCAGACAAGAAAAAAAATTTAAAAACATCCAAATTGGTAAGGAAGAAGTACTTTCACTGTTTGCAGATGACATGATACTATATATAGAAAATCCTAAAGACCCCGCCAAAAGAGTACTTATAAATGAATTCTGTAAGGTCATAGAATAAAAAACAATCAATGTACTGAAATCTGTTATATTTCTATACAGTTACAATGAAGTACCAGAAAGAAAAATTAAAAAGGAAACAATCCCATTTACAGTTGTACAAAAAAGAATAAAATTCCTAGGTAAACTTAACAAAGGAGATGAAAGGTTTGCACTCTGAAAACTATATAGGTTGAATTAAAAAATATTCCACTTAAACAAATGCAGAGATAGTCCCTGCTTATGGATTAGAAGAATAGCTATTGTTAAAATGTCCATACTACCCAAAGCAATGGGCAGATTTAGTGCAATTCCTATCAAAGTAACAACAGCATTTTTCACAGACTAGAATAAAAAATCCTAAAATTTATCTGAACCACAAAAGTCCCTGATTAGGCAAGGTAATCCTGAAAAAGAACAAAACTGGAGGTATCACAACCCTAGATTCAAGTTACACTACAAATGTGTAGTAATCAAAACAATATGGGACTGGCATAAAAATAAACACATAGATCAACAGAACAGAATAGAGAACCCACAGAAATAAACCCACAATAATATGGTCAATTAGATTTCCACCAAAGAGGCGAGGAGAAAAGAATATGCAATGGGAAAAGACAGTCTCCTCAACAAATGGTGCTTGGAAAATTAGATAGCTACATGCAAAATAATGAAACTGGACTACTTTCTTACTCCATACACAAAAATAGAGTCGAAGTGAATTAAGGACCTAAATGTGAGACCTGACAACATAATAAACCTAGGAAAGAGCTCAGGCAGTAATATCTCTGACATTGGCCATAACAATATTTTTCTAGATATGTCTTCTGACATATTCCCACTGACAGGGGAAACCAAAGCAAATATTAACTACTGGAACTACATCAAAATTAAAAAAAAAATTACACAATAAAGAGTCTACATAACCATAAGATAGCCTGCTGAATGGGAGAAGATATTTGCAAATGACATATCTGATAATGAGTTAGTATCCAAAATAGATAAAGAATTTATACTCAACACCAAAATCCCAAAGAATCTAATTTAAAAACAGGTAGATGTTATGAACAGACATTTCTCCAAAGAAGATATACAAATAGCCAACAGACACATGAAAAGATGCTCAACATCACTCATCATCAGTGAAACAGAATTACCATATGATCTAGTAATTCCGTTGCTGGGTATTTAACACAAAGAATACAGACACTCAAATTTGAGAAGGTATATGCACCTCTGTGTTGTTTGCAGTATTATTTACAATAGTCAAATTATGGCTGCAACCCAAGTGTCCATCTATAGATGAATGGGTAAAGATATTTTGTATATATATACACAAATATATATTTTTATATATAAATATATATTTGTATATATATATTCATGCAATATATGCATACGTACACACACACACAATGGAATATTACTCAGCCATGAAAAGGAATGAAATCTTGCCATTTGCAATGGCATGGATGGAGCTAGAGAATATTATGCTAAGCGAAATAAATCAATGTCAGTGAGAGAAAGACAAATACCGTATGATTTCATCATATGTGGAATTTAAGAAACAAAATAAAGGGAAGAAAAAAAGAGAGACAGAGAGACAAAAAAAGACTCTTTTTAACTATAGAGAACAAATTGATGGTTACTGGGTGGGGGGCGGTGAGATCCTGCTGAGAAGGGAGCCTAATTTAGGGCTCAGATCCAGGTGCCTCCACCAAAACAGACTCTTTAGTATAGAGAACAAACTGGTGGTTGGTCCCAGAGAGGACAAGGGTGAGAGAATGAGTGAAACAGGTGATTCATCCATGTCATTGCAATGGCAAGATTTCATTCCTTTTTATGGCTGAATAAAATTCCATTGTGTGGGTATGTATGCATATATTGCATTTATATATATATATATATATATATATATACACACACACACATATATAAATATATAAAATATATATATATAAAATTCAAAAACATTTTATTTTCCTCCTTTTTTTCTGAGTTGCAAAAATATTTTAATCAGAATCTCTAAATTTCATGTAGCATCTCTAAGTTCATATGCTTTCTTGCCAGGCAGATATTCTTGTAACACTCATTGTACTAATTAAAATTGTATGGACTATTATCCTTTTTTTTCAAAATCCTAATCTATATTTAGGTAAATGATTTCTAACTAAAAGTACTCAATGCACCACATAGATAATTATTAATCTAAATCTGCCATTGTAAAATACCTTCCTGAAAACAAGTGAAAAGTAGATTCCTTGAAATGTCTGGATATGTCTTGAAATGTCTGGAGGGTCCTACTGTTTGAAGCTACTAAGCATTCTTGCACGGCCTGAGAAGAGGATTATCTTGCAGGTTTAAAAACATTAATTATAGGGAATGGAATTTAACCAGTGCAGAAAAAGTAGGGTAAACGGAAAGAGAATGTAAGAAGAAATATCTGTACAGTCACAAAAACCCTCTTTGATTTGTACAATTAAGTTTTAAATAACTCTTCAGAACACCAGTCTTCAGTATGGAACAACTTAGTGACAAGACTGAAATCAAATCCATTCTTCCCTCAAGTTTCATGGAGCTAACATTTAGCTGAGGATACGTTTTTTGGTATAGTTTTATTTGTAGCGCTGAATTTTGTCAGTTTTCTGCTGAGATCTACACCTCGGAATTATTTTGTGGGACAGGGGAAAAGAACAGAGGCCTATGTTCATGTCTAACTTTCATCTCCCAAGTATTCCTAAAAGGGATTCATTTAGAAATGGGATATTTAAATAAAAAGTAAAAAATATCATCAAATTAAAACATTTTTAGTAATGGTTCATAAACCTAATGGCTATAATAGTGAGGTTGAAATTAATAGGCTGAGAGAAAAAAAAAAGAAGGTGTAGCAGCGTGAACTCTGTTGTGGACCTTGCCAGGGATGGGTAGAGGCAAAACCTTCTCAATGAGAGGCTTGGATCTACCTGCTTAGATAACAGACTTTGAAACCTGTCAAACACAGAAAGTGGTAAGGCCAGAAGATTTTCTTTTTACGTGACAGAGATTTCTCCTGAATCTATAAAACTTAACTTCTCAGAGACATTCTATAAAAACTTCCCCTAGTTTATTTTCCTAGAACATTGGCCCTCTGGTAATTTCAACAGCTCTGGTAAATACTGACTGAATATATAAGAAAGTGTGTTTGTGTGTGTGTGTAGGTGTTTTATACATATAATTATAATAAAAATTTTAATAAGCAAAGATTTAAACTTGCCCCTCTTTGTTCATTGGTTATCTAAAACTTTCATAATATTCAATAATGTTTATCAATGCTGCAAAATCCATAATATATTAAAAAAGAATCCTAGAGTCTAAAATTTGATAAAGATTTTTAAAATAAAATGGTCTAAACCTCCCATCCAGTCATTGAGGCTTCTCCAATATCTCCATAAAGCAAAGTAAAGGTATATAAATATAGGTATATAAATATAATTCTTTAATTTTTAAATTAAGTATTATAAAAAAGATAAATAGGATAAGTATCGTTATCAAGAGTTGTGTAACTTAGGATATTTTAAATTTCTTCTTTATGCCTTTTATGTTAACTTTGAAATAAGAATATCAAATACAGGGGCACCTGGGTGGCTCAGTGGGTTAAGCCTCTGCCTTTGGCTCAGGTCATGATCTCAGGGTCCTGGAATAGAGTCCTGCATCTGGCTCTCCGCTTGTCCAGGAGCCTGTTTCCTCCTCTCTCTCTCTCTCTCCACCTGCCTCTCTACCTACTTGTGATCTCTGTCTGTCAAATAAATAAATAAAATCTTAAAAAAAAAAAAAAAGAATATCAAATGCAAAAAGTGAGAAATAGGAAAAAAAAAAACCCTTGTTTTGTATTTTTCTATAACTTTGTCACCATAGCCCCAAAATCTTAACTTTGGCTTACTTAAATCCCATCCTCTTTCACATTGCCCTCCTTTATATACGTGAATTAATCTCTCATTTGCCACCGGAGTTCTATGAATAGGATCTCTCTCTCTCTTGGTCTCTATACTGAGTGTATGAAGATGAAGATTATACATTCTCTTCAGTATGTTGGGAGTTGCGAGTAGGCCACATTTCATTTGGGTCTTGGTTTTCCTGAATTTAGCTCTACAGTTTTATGTTTTCTTTTGTAATCCGTGGCTATATGTCCTTTTCCATATCACCTGAATATATTTTCCTTAAATCAAAGCCCAGCGAATCTAGTCTTTTATCATATGAAATAATTTCATGTCTCCCGTGTTAGTCATTTGCACTTAAATTCTGTCACTTTGTTTCCTAAGATATGACCTTAGAAGTTAACACCTAGTTGTAGTGGAATAAATATGGACTTAGATTAGTAAAACTGAAAAATGCAAAGTTAATTGGTGGAGAATCAGTCTCCAGTGAGGGGAAGGTGAACTGTATTAAGAACTGATGGCAAATTCGGGGAAATTAGATGAAGTGATTCAAATCTTATGGAGAGAGGTAGAGCTAGAGCCTGAGAGAGGAACAGCAACAATCAGGTGTGTGTCAGCTCTCTGTTCTGTACACTTTACACGTCTCTCTTGGGTCCCAGATGCCCCTTTCCAATATGCATTCTACTTTGTTCAGTATAAAGATCTTTCTTGAAATACATGGAGTATATTTTTCATTATGTCATCCATCATCTTTATATAAGTTTTTTTTTTTTCCTTTGACTGTTTGTTCCAAATAAAAAACTTCAAAGCACAATTAGGGATTTAGGTTTGATTTAGATTCACTACCTGAATACTTCGTTTGTCAGCCAATACTTAGTGTATGCTTATTCTGCATGAGGTACTACTTCAGGCAAAAGGGGACTCACATTTTGGACCTTAAAACGTATATAATGGGTGGTAATAGTGAGTTTTTTAAAGAACAAGAATATCCAAACAGGTAAGAAAGAATAGTTATTTAGAATAAGAAGATAATAAAAATATAAAATTTTAAATTCTGAAAAATTTTATAAAATTCAGAAAAAACATGATATTTCAATAAGGTAACTGACTAAAATCTATAAATACTTTTTTCCTATACATTTCTTTCTGTTGGTACTTTAATTATTTCTTAAATGGCAGTGATTTTCTAAAACAATATAGAAAGAATAGAAAAAAATGCTATTTTTCCTCTAACATGTTTGGTTCAAATTTGTTTTAACTGTTACTGATTGTTAAAATATATAAAACAAAACCAGACATACTTGTCTTAAGAAATATTATTATAGTTTTATGGTACAAATACAGGCATTCTGAAAAAATTCATTCCATCTGATTTTTAGTATTAAAAACTTTATGCATATCTACATCTTTGTAGTTTCCTTAGGTTCAGGTCATCCTTCTATGGTAGTATGTCCTAAGATACAAGAGATAGGTACAAGAGAAGTTTTTTTAGAGTTTGCATTTTAAGGGGAGAAAAAGAGAATACCCAAAGAAACAACTTGAAAACCTAAAGCTGTGATTTTATCTTTCTCATGAGTAGTCTTAAAGTCTGGTTTGAGGCCATTTGGGGGTTGCCAAGAGACTCTTTTAGGGGATCCAGAAGGTCAGATCTATTCCTTTACCAACACAGTACTTTTGTACTATGTGCACTAATGATGGGAAGCAATGATGAGCAAAAACTTCTGTTTCTTTAAAACGAATCAAAATTACCCAACTGTGCTAGTAGTCATCATGCACTCATAGTAAAAAAACAAAACCAAAAACAAACAAACAAACAGAAAAGAAGGGCGTCTGGCTGTCTGAGTCAGTAGAGCCTGTGACTCTCAGTCTTGGGGTTGTGAGTTTGAGTCCCAGGTTCAGGGTAGAGTTTACTAAAATAAGATAAAATTAAATTAAAAAATAAAATAAGACAAAATTGATTTCACAAGTTAGTTTCCCTTAAGAATGTCCTCAATAAAGCAGTAAAAATTAACATAATTAAATCTCAACCTAAGGTTGTATACAAAAATGTACACATTCTTAATGATCCATGTGATGAAATGAAAAGTATACAAAAAGTGATACAGTTGCATCTTTAGGAACATGGTTATCTTGGCAGGAGAATGATCACTTGTACATAAGTTTCAGTTGCAAGTTAAACTAACCCCATTTTTCATAAACACCATTTTTACTTTAAAAAGCAATGGAAAAACTAAGGTTATTGACTTGGGTATTTAGAATACATGAAAAAGTGGGCATATTACTTGAAGAAGACAACGCAGAATTTGTTGCCAATAATAAAATTCAGGGTGTCAGGCAAAAACCTGAAATTTCCCAATTCTTGAGACTTTTCTGATGAGACTGGAAATGATATTAATTATTGTAATTAATATTTCACAGGTTTTTTTATTGACCAACACATAACACAGCAAAATCATCCAAGGATGAAAGATCCATTCAAAGTGCAACAGCAACTAATTAAATGTAATATAACAGAGGATGTAAAGTTCATTGATACTGTTTCGGATTCCACACTGCAATTAACCTTTAAGATATTACCACTTGTCAAGTTTTGTTGTAGTACCAAGAAAATATATTCACAATTATCTGAAAAATGCTATTAAAATACTCTTCCCTTTTTAAACTATATATCTGTGTAAAGCCCAATTTTCTTCAAATATTTCAAAACAACATATTGCAAGGTATATACAAGGATACGATTATCTATTAAGCCAGACTTCTAAAAAATGCAATGAAATGCTCCGTCATTAGCCTGCATCGTGTTTTGAAACTATCATTATTTTTCATAAAAGTAACTTACTTATGTTGACATGTAATGGTTTATTATTTTTATTATTTCCTAAATATGTTATTTATTTGAGAGAGTTAAAGAGAACATAAGTGTCATGGGGGAGACAGAGGTAGAAGAGGAAGCACACTCCCCACTGAGCAGGGGGTTCAATCACAGGACCCCAAGATCATGGCCTGAGCTGAAGGGAGATGCTTAACTGACTGAATCACCTAGGTGCCCTTATTATTTTTATTTTTAAATTCATAAAGAAACACAATTTTTTCAGTTTAATTTTAATTTTAATATGTTAAATACCAATAACTACAATGCATGTAACCAAAAGCTCTTTGGAGTTCTCAGCAATTTTTAGGAGTGTGAAGAATTTTTGAGATAAAAAGCTTGAGAACCAATAATTTATATCTATCCTTTTTGTGCCCCTAATTTTTTTAAACTTTTATATCTGTTCTAAAACTGAGCTTATTAAAAAAAAAAAATAGTCTACAGGGCGCCTGGGTTGCTCAGTGGGTTAAGCCTCTGCTTTCAGCTCAGGTCATGATCTCAGGGTCCTGGGACCGAGCCCCGCATCAGGCGCTCTGCTCGGCGGGGAGCCTGCTTCCTCCCTCTCTCTCTGCCTGCCTCTCTGCCTACTTCTGATCTGTCTGTCAAATAAATAAATAAAATCTTTAAATAAATAAATAAATAAATAATAAAAAAATAGTCTCCTACCTCTCCTTGATTATTTTCATAGAACATCAATTCTATTCCTCTATCATTAAGCTCATATTGATATTATCTGTTTCTATTGTCACATATATATTTTTTTCCTCGGGATGATGAGGATCAATGTTTTCTCTCATTAGGATCCTCCTTTTTCTTGTCCTTGAACTTTTTGAACTCTGCCTTGCTAAAGCCCACATATTATGTGTCTGACCATTATTTATTCCATATGCCATATGATCTTTTTCTACTGTGCCATCAGGAATTTGAAGTGGTGCACTGGAGAACTTAAAACACTGGTGACCCTTTTCTCTGTTTTCTTTTATTCCATAATATTTTCCTGTTTGCATTCTTTTCCATTTTTTCTATGCATATCCTGGGATGCAAACAAGAATGGGAAGAAGCTGGGTCACATAAGCATTGTTTCTTAAATTCTGGGAAGATTTCTATACTGGAAACAATTTTAATTGGAATTATACTTCTTTTTTTTTTTTTTAATGATTTGATTTTAGGGAGAAAGGAAACAATGAAAAGAATGACATGGAGAGCATAGTAAAGGTTGGGGCAAGGGCAAAGAAAGGAATCTATACAAATAATTACATGAAAATACCCAGTCTAAGAATAATTACTGAGGCTAAGATCAATTTTTTAAGTCCGAATTCATCTTCTTGGCCATGGAGGCTCTAGCAACCATCTATAGTTGAAGACTACTCAGATGTTAGAAGAGAGATCTATTCCCTAGTATTTAACTCCAATGGGTAAAGTTTTATACTGGGTCAATACACAGTGTTTTCAGTGATTTAGTCCAAGGCACGGAATTAATTGTGTGGCTTTCTTTTTCATACCTCTGAGTAAAAATCAAAAGCGTGTTGTTATATGATGATTTTATGAAAGTGTTTTTATAGAGATAGAAAACAATAAAGATTAAGGACCTAATTTTCAGGGAGAGACAGGAAAATCTAACAGTTTCTCTTCTCCTAGAGGACTGGTTCATAACTCTTCTATAATAATAAGAACTCTCTATTGAGCATTTAGTATGGCCTTGGCCCTGGGCTGGCATTTAATACAAATCATCTCCATTCTGTTTGCAAGATAATTATTATAGGTCCCATGTAAGAACAAGAAAACTTAGAGAAGTTACTTGATGAAGGTTTATTTGACTATGATGCTCACCTATTTTCATTAAATTAACCTGTTTTGGGAGGTTCTTCATTTCTAGGGAATGTTTAGATCATAAAAATTGCAGGGCTCTCATTGGAACGTTCAGGGTTCTACCAATGCTAAAAATGTATTGCCTCCAGTCTCTGGTTGCCCGAAACAGTGCCAGGCTCACAAGACTAATTTCTGGGGTTATTAAAGATATATAACCTAACCTACAAACCTTGTAGGTTCAAGCCTACATTTTGATGGACCCAGAATCCATATTTTTATAAACAGCCCCAGATTTATGTAGCTGAGTCAAGTTTAAGAACCACTGCATTAGAATTTACCTTTTGAACATTTTTTTTCCAGCTGGACATTTAATCAGAGTAGAGTAGTAAATATTTTGAGTATAAGTTAAAACAAATGCCTGAAGTTTAGCTATTTTGTTTAATACACTGAAAGGAGAAATCGTATCCCATAAATCAGCTAAGGAGATGTCCCAATTCATATTTTATTATTTAAGAGAAAATTTCTGTCTGTAAAGACAGAGGCAAGTTATAAAAACAAACAAACAAACCTAGCAGGCAAGGCTAAAACATTATTCAATAAACAACTTTGGATCCACTCCAGAGTCTGAATGATGATTTGGTTAAAGCTTCAAACTTTAACACCTCAGAAAAAGGAAGAAATGCCCTTGAGTTGGTGAATGCTTTTGGTTGGAGTTCACCAGGGTCCTTCTCAGAATAAGAGAACCTGATCCAAGACTGCCTTGTACTTGATGGTGAGTCAGTCTGCCTTCTGATCAACCCATAATTGTGTCTCTAAACTGACTTGATGATTGGAATTGGTGATTTAAGTTTTGTTCATCAGATAATGATGAGTACAAAATGACCACTGTTGTCCTTACAAGGGTAAGAATAAGAATATGTTCTTTTTTGTTATCATTTGCCCAACAGTGAGCTGCTTTTGAAAGCTCTATTGAAATAGGATAGTTAAGACTATTTGCCTTATTTTTGGTGTAAAGTATTATAATCATACACCCAATCAAGAATATTTGGTATCCAAATATTTTATACATATAAAATACATAGATATATGACTCTAAAAATGGAACTGAAGGCCAAGACTTCCCACAATCTCAGAGGTATGAAATTATAACTACTTAAGGAAAATCAAGAGAAAAAAAAAAAAACAGACTTGAATCCGTTAATACATTGGTCCTTTGTGATACTTCCTTCTATGTGTCTTTCACACCTAAAAGTTCCTACTCAAAACCTTATAAAAAATAGTTCTGGATTAAAATTAAATACCTGATTTATGTATGGGAACCCTTGGATGAAAATTACTATTATAATTTTCTGAAGTCCAAATAATGAGATATCATATTACTAGTCTAAAATATTTCACATTTAAAAAGAGAATTCTACATATGGCATAAAAAACCCAACCAAACAAACATAACTTTATTAGTTTTCTAGGGCTGCCACAAAAAATAGCACAAACTTGGTGGCTTAAACAACAGACATTTTTGCATAGTTCTGAGGGCTAGAAGCTAAAATTCAAGGTGCCAGCAGAATTGATTCCTTCTGAGGGTTGTGGTGAAGGATATTTTCTAGCTTCTCTTTCCTCGGCCATAGATGGCCCCATCTGTGTTTCTTCATATTCCCTTTCCTAAATATAATGTCACTTTCTGTGTCTGATTTCCCCTTTTTATAATGAAACCTTATAATCACATCCTAATGATATCATTTTAACTTGATTACTTCTGTAAAGACTGTATTTCCAAATAAAGTCACATTTTGAGGTACCCACGATTAGAACTACAACATATTTTTTGGATGAGTACCTATAACAATAATGAACAGAAATTTTAAAAATACCTTTAAATTTTGTCACAAAATGAAACAAGTAACAGAAAGGAATTATTCTTATTCTCTTCCCAGGATCCATTACACTTACAGTGCTCAATGAAGGTAGATACTAAGAGTAATGATTGATCTACTGAAAGGTGTTACATACACAGGGAGCAGTATATTTGGGCATCAGAGGTTTTAATAGCTACATACACCCATTTAATGAAAACAAACAGGATATATTCTTTAAAATAAGCATATTCTTCAAAACATATTAAAAAAAAACAATTTGTTGAAGAACTCAATTTTAAGCACAGGGATTTCATTGTTTCCTCTGTATATCACTTCATTGCAATGTTGAAAATACCAGAGATTTATATTCTCCCACAGACATCCTCAAAGGAAATGTAGAGGGAAAATCTCTACCAAGGGTATGTGATCAAGATGCAAGTACTGACTGATATATTAACTAGTCTAATTATGGAAATCATTTTGTAATATATACAAATATGAAATCATCACATTGTACATCTTAAATTTACACAATGCTATATGCCAATGATATATCCATTATGGTGGCAATAGGAAGATACAAGTACTGGCTTGGATTATGTCTAATGCATAGCACACTGCGGTTCTGGGTCTCACATACCTAGATACAAAGTAACCAACTGGCAGCAGCCTCCAGTGGATTCGGTGGAGAGCTGAATGGTTTCACTAGCCCCCTATTTCTTCCATCTGCCCTTTCTCTCCTCCTTACTCCTTCAAGTGTTCTATCACATGAGCCACTCTCTTTGGCCACATGGAAACAAGTGTCACTGTAGTTCCATTGCTTCCACCAACCAGAGGTTCTGGGAACACCAGGGCTCCATCCTTACTATACATTTTTTTAATAAAAATAACAACACAAAAAGTGAACCCTACTGTAAATGATGGACTTTAGTTAATAATAATAATAATAATAAATATACTACTACTACTATTATTATTATTCTTAAAAATCACTATGGCTATCAATTTTTTAAAAGATTTTATTTATTTATTTGAGAGAGAGCACATGTGGAAAGGAGGGGTAGAGGGAGAAGCAGACTCCCCACTGAGCAGGGAGCCCGATGTAGGGCTTGATCCCAGGACCCGGGTCCTGATTTCATGACCTGAGCTGAAGCCAGAGGCTTAACTGATTGAGCCACCCAGGCGCCCCCACTGGGCTACCAATTTCAACAGATGTACCACACTAATGCAAGATGTTAAGAATAGGAAAAACTGGGGGAGGAGGCCATATGAAAACTCTCTGTACTCTCTGCTCAGTAAAACTGGTTAAGAAATAAAGTCTAGAGGTGCCTGGGTGGCTCAGTGGGTTAAAGCCTCTGCCTTGGGCTCAGGTCATGATCTCAGGATCTTGGGATGGAGCCCCGCATTGGGCTCTCTGCTCAGCGGGGAACCTGTTTCCTCCTCTCCTCTCTCTGCCTGCCTCTCTGCCTACTTGTGATCTCTCTCTGTCAGATAAATAAAATCTTAAAAAAAAAAAAGAAAGAAAGTCTAATAATTTTTAAAAATAGCACTAAAGAAAATTATACTCAGTGTCAAAATTGTATGAAATGTTTCAAGGTCTCTGAAAATATTCTGAATTCCAGAGCCCAGTTTCATCCTTTGCTCTTCCCACCACTGGTTTTCCAATTAATCAAGAAATAAATAATAAATTAGAGGAACACTTCAGATTTCTGCTACAGTTTTGGTTTTTAATATTTATCTCAACAAAGAAGTGTCTGTTTGCAGCATAGTTTTTGTAATGGATAAGACATTCCATTATGAAAAGGAGAGGAAAATACTTAAAGAAATTTCTTGAGGTAGTTGTCAGAGGCATTTTGTTTGCAATCTAATAAGAAGCATATGACAAGTAATTATTTTAAATAACTGGAATTGAGCCAGGCAAGTGATGGAGGCTTTTATTATTTCTTTACTCCAAACTCCTAAGCATACACGAACTATACAATATGGTTATCTGGCTCTTACTGCACTCATTTTAGGTCTCTTTCCTCCTTCCCTCTCTCACCACCTTTGTTTTCTCTGTACTTTCTCCCCCATGACTCAATATTTAAAGAAGAATATCTAGAAATACTCCCAGCTGTGGGTTTCAGATGTCATTTTTGTGTTGGTTCAGATCCAGATAATGCAATGTTTGACTCACAGTTGTGGGAATGGTGACTATTGGTAACAGAATTCGAACTGCGTTTAAATTGTTTTCTTTGACTTTCATACTTCTCTGTTGCTCCTGAAGAGAATTAAACATCCAACCAACTGCTAATATCAACAATGACAACAAAAATGACAATATTTATGTAACATAAACTTGGAAATCGACTCATTTGGTAAGACATTGTTTTGTTCACTAGCGTCATTTATTTTTACTTTGTGCTAAAAGATTTCTCGATAGATAAAAGATTTCTCGATAGATCTTTTGAGATCTATCTTTTCATTTATAAAACTCCCAGAGATCTCAATAGATCTCGATAGATCTTGGAGGACTTGAAATAACAAATTCTCCCTTCTGATACTTTACACCAATTTGGTATCTAGGATAGCAAAGTACTTCTTATTTACATATTTTAATGAAAAGATATTTATTTGAAAAGGCTCTAACCTTGGAAATACATGTAGCTTGCAATGCAAGAATTCCTTGCCTCATGGTAAGTAAGGCATAACTCTCTTGAATCTAGGTAGTGTCTTAACCACACAAACACACACACATCCTGCTAAGAAAGTGAAGGAAATTGTGTAAAACAGATCACCACCCAATTGTAAATTCATATACATTGATTGTATGTTCCTAGTCAGAATGAAATCAAATTTAGATGGAAGACCCTAGGGCATTTTGTTGAATAGCCACAAATTCAGACCTTTAGTTTTTTTTTTTTTTTAATTTTTTATTTTTTATAAACATATATTTTTATCCCCAGGGGTACAGGTCTGTGAATCACCAGGTTTACACACTTCACAGCACTCACCAAAGCACATACCCTCCCCAATGTCCATAATCCCACCCCCTTCTCCCAACCACCCTCCCCCCAGCAACCCTCAGTTTGTTTTGTGAGATTAAGAGTCACTTATGGTTTGTCTCCCTCCCATTCTCATCTTGTTTCATTTATTCTTCTCCTACCCACTTAAGCCCCAAATGTTGCATCACCACTTCCTCATATCAGGGAGATCATATGATAGTTGTCTTTCTCTGCTTGACTTATTTCGCTAAGCATGATACGCTCTAGTTCCATCCATGTTGTCGCACATGGCAAGATTTCATTTCTTTTGATGGCTGCATAGTATTCCATTGTGTATATATACCACATCTTCTTGATCCATTCATCTGTTGATGGACATCTAGGTTCTTTCCATAGTTTGGCTATTGTGGACATTGCTGCTATAAACATTCGGGTGCACGTGCCCCTTTGGATCACTACGTTTGTATCTTTAGGGTAAATACCCAGTAGTGCAATTGCTGGGTCATAGGGCAGTTCTATTTTCAACATTTTGAGGAACCTCCATGCTGTTTTCCAGAGTGGCTACACCAGCTTGCATTCCCACCAACAGTGTAGGAGGGTTCCCCTTTCTCCGCATCCTCGCCAGCATCTGTCATTTCCTGACTTGTTGATTTTAGCCTTTCTGACTGGTGTGAGGTGATATCTCATTGTGGTTTTGATTTGTATTTCCCTGATGCCGAGTGATATGGAGCACTTTTTCATGTGTCTGTTGGCCATCTGGATGTCTTCTTTGCAGAAATGTCTGTTCATGTCCTCTGCCCATTTCTTGATTGGATTATTTGTTCTTTGGGTGTTGAGTTTGCTAAGTTCTTTACAGATTTTGGACACTAGTCCTTTATCTGATATGTCGTTTGCAAATATCTTCTCCCATTCTGTCAGTTGTCTTTTGATTTTATTAACTGTTTCCTTTGCTGTGCAAAAGCTTTTGATCTTGATGAAATCCCAATAGTTCATTTTTGCCCTTGCTTCCCTTGCCTTTGGCGATGTTCCTAGGAAGATGTTGCTGTGGCTGACAGACCTTTAGTTTTCAATTTCTACTATTTTTTTTTTTCCTGATCTATCTCCTAAGCACACATCATTAAGTCTTCATACAGGGTTGAAATGTCAATTTGTGAATTCTCCCAGAATTCTTTAAAAGTGATGTAGTGAAACCTTCAGGAGTCACTTAAAGATCCAACAACCTTTGCATACTTGTGGCAGATGCATAGGTAATGCCTCAGTAGGGGACAATCATCCAGATATAGGACAACTACACAGAGCAAAAGTGCCATGAAAGACTTGGCAACGTTTGGATCTCACTTTTGTTCTCCTACAGTCCATAATTACTATGCCTGGAGAATCATTTATAAAACTCCCATGTGTGAAGTCTCTGGGTGATTAATGAGTCTCAGGCTGTTCCTGAGCACCCAGAGATTTGTCATCCCTGGAGTCATGTTACCAAGAATGAATATCAGCCAGCGTTCAAAGTCAGAGTGCAACATCCTCCACGTGGCCTGAGAAACTTCTGGATCTCTAGCTGCCATCATCTCTTCACTTTTTATCACAGACTAATCATACATTCTCTTTTTTCCTTCCTTCATATTGAAAGAAGAATGTACTCCATGGAATAAAAAAAATAAATAAATAACACTTCAACTCCAGATTATGCTCCCTCCCTCCTCTTTGCTCCTGTTTTCATTTCTCTTCCACTTCCACTTTATCTTTTTATCTAGAATTACCATTCTTTGTAATTACTTCCGCCCTTAATTCTTTCTGTACACTTCCGCCAGACAGTCTTGCCTATATTTCCTTAGGATTTTGAATCCTTTCTCTGTTCAATAATCTCTCTTAATTTTTCAGATCTCTTTCCATTCCTTTATTTCCATCATTCTTCCATTCTTTCCTCTCTACATTCTTTTGCTTACTTGCTTTTTCACTCTGTTTTGTCAGTCCCCTCTGTTTTATATTTCCAAAGAAAATCCCAAGATCTGTAGCGATTGACAGTGATTCTGGAGATTTTGGAAAGAATTCACAATGTTTTAAAATAATTCCTCTTCTTTGACAGGTAACCCAAATGGGGTACTCAATTTAGTTTGCAAGTCCAGGGAATTGGCATATATGTTTTCCTGAATAAATTTACATAATGAATGTAAGAGGTCTCATAAATTTATGATGATATGAAATAAATATTAACTGTATGAGTTATGGGAAAGCTATGAAGCAAAATCTACATATTCAGTGAGGACGAGAATATGCTTGAGTATGGAAAAAACCATACCAGAATTCTAAATATCTGCCTGATCCAGGAATAGGAATAGGTTTCAAGTGAGTGCAATATAAAGAGCCCTATTCTTGCCCCTTTGTTTCACCAATGGAATAGCAATGAACAATGTGTGTGTATTTTCAGGGATGAGGTAAGGGTGCAGAGGTTTTCAGCGTGTAATTCTTCTAAGACTATATTCTATAACTAAAACTTAACTCCTTGAAATTGAATGTTTACCATTTTAGTGCACAAAATATCAGAGTAACTCACACTTTCTCTTAGTACCTAGCCTTTATTTAGATGAAAAGTTGATACTTTTTATGTGAGATTGAAGGGTGTTCAATGCAAGAATGCTGGTGGAAATGCTTAACCATTCTTCTACTACCAATACTCAAACACTGACACCAAATGCACTTAGCTTATTCAGCAGCTCAAAAACCCAGCTCCTTGAATGGCAATTTAGCAACCATGTCCCATGCAGAGTCACATCACCTGCACATCCTCAAGCCTAAGTAGATTTCCTAACTCTTCCTTAAAGCCATATCCAGGACTCTTTCTGAAACTTTAGCAAATAGCAATTTCTCCCTACGGTGGTCAGAATAATGGCCCTTCAAAGATGTACACACCCTACATTCCAGAACTTGTAAATATGCTATATTACATGGAAAATGGAACTTACGTAGTAGATGGAATTAAGGTTGTTAATCAGATCATTTTCAAATAGGAGATTATCCTCACTTATCTATTATACCCTATGTAATCACAGAGTCCTTAAAAGTAGAAGAGGGAGATAGAAGAGGAGGTAAAAATGATGTGATGCCATGTGAGATTGGCCATTGCCGAGTGCTGTAGGTTGAACTGTGTCACCCCCTCCCAATTATGCTGAAGTCCTAACAGCATGTACCTCAGAATATGATCTTATTTGGAAATAGGGTTTTTAAAATGGTAATCAAAATAGAACGGGGTCATTAGGGTGGGCCCTAATGTGAAATGACTGATGTCTTTTTAAAAAGAGGATATTTGGACATAGAAACACAGGCACAAAGGAAAGGCTGTGTGAAGGAACAGGGAGAACACCATGTGAAAGGTGGAGCATTAAAGTCGTATATGCAAGCCAAGAAATACCAAAAATTGCCAACAAACCATCAGAAGCCAGAGAGAAGTACAGAACTGATTCTCCCTCACAGACCTCAGCAGGAATCAACCCTGCCAACACCTTGGTGTCAGACTTCTAGCCTCCAGAACCATAAGGCAATAAATGGCTGTTATTGTGATCCACCCATATTGTGGTACTTTGTTAAGGCAGCCTCAGGAAGCTAACACACTGGCTTTCAAGAAGAAAGGGATCCGAGAGCCAATCAATGTGAGCAGCCTAGCGGAGATGGAAAAGAAAAGGAAATGGATTCTCCTCTAGAGTCTGCACAAGGGAATACAGGCCTGCTGACACCTTGATTTTAGCTTTGTGTATGGACTCCCAAAATATGTATGTTAAAGTTCTAAGCCATGGTGTGACTGTGTTTGGAGATAGGGATCCGTGGGTGGGTAATAAAGGTTAAGTGAGTTCATAAGAGTGGAATCATAAGGCTGGTACCTTCATGAGAGTGTGTTCTCTTGCCACACCATGTAAGGACACAGAGAGAAGGCAGCCTACCATAAGTCAGGAAGGGAGCTCTTACCAGAAACCAAATTGTCTAGAACCTTGATCTTTGGCTTTTCAGCTTCCTGAATTGGGAGAAAATCAATTCCTATTGTTTAAGCCACAGAGTCTGTGGTACTTTGTTATGGAAGCCTAGCTCACAAAGACACGGAGTGAAACCTATATTGAACTACTGACCTCCAGAACTATACTGTAAAAATGTGTCTTGTTTATAAGCACTAAATTGTAGTAACTGTAGACTGACACAATGACAGCTGTTGGTTAGCTTATCTTTAAATGATCTTAGCTTCAAACACACTGTAATGAGAACGTCCATACAGACCTTAGATCAGAAATACAGTAAAAGGAGTGAGAGCCAGAGATTACAAACAGCACTGCACAATCATTATTACCTTCATTTCACAAGTTAAGATTTTACATTAAAAAAAAAGTTTAAAAGACAGCAGTTATGAAATAATTCTTGTTACTAAAAAACCTGTTGATTTGTAACTTAAAATTCAATGAACATGATATTTCAGGAAGAAAAGTCAAATCGGATGTTAAATGATTGCTATTTGTGGAACATTTCACACCTACAATTTTTTCTGAAGACTATAAATTCTTTCTTGCTGACCATGAAGCATGCATAAAGCACAGAACAAGCATTTTTAAGAAGACCAAGGTAGAAAATACACTTTGACAGACACTGGAGAAAATTTAATACAAATAATCAAAGATCTAAAAGGATGTGAACTAAAGTACCATTTTACCATAATCAATAGTTTTGGAGTATCCAGTAAACCCAAAGCTATATACTCATGGGATTCAACAATTTGTAGACTCAGAAAGTTTTAGATTAAATATCCTCAGATTTCTTCCAATTCTGCTATGTAATAACCAAGTAGATTTAGTAAATATTTAATTTTTCCTTTTTGAATACTAACATCTTTAAACTTTGTAAATCAAATAATTTAACTCTTCATTCCTGTTTTGTAACATCATTAAGCTTCTATTTATATAAAAGAATTTTACATAATTTATTTATGCTATTTAGTTCATCTGTGTAAAGATTTCAGCACCATGTTAACACAGAAAGAGCTCTTTATATCTTAGCTATCATTACTATAGCCCCAGCAGGTTGTATCAATTAGCTTCTGCTGCATAACAAATCATCACAAAATATATTAGCTTAAAATAACTTCTGTTTATTCAGCTTAGGATTTTGTAGGCCTTCTGGGTAGCTATTTTATCTGTGTCAGTTCAGCTGGTTCTGCTGGGCTGGTGACCATTGTCAGTAGGAAGACTGATGGGGCTGGATGACCTAGGATTGCTTCAATCTCATTTCTGACTTGCTGTGGGCTAGAGCAAGAGGGATAACTAAACCAGTTGTTCATCATCTAGCAGTGAACCTAGGTTTTATCATATTGTGGTCAAACACAGAGTTCCCAAGAGTAGCAAGAGGAATCATTGTATATGAGTTTTTCAAACCTTTGAAGGCATCATACTTGCTAATGTGCCATTGACCAAATCAATGCCATCCTAAAGTCAGTATGGGTGAGTACTACTAAAGGTCATGGATGAGGAGCTGTATTTTGTGGCCATTTTTCCAATCAATCACAAATGTGAGATCTATATATACATATATATTACTCAGCATCCCCTTTGAGATGTCTCATATGCATCCTAACAATATGTAATATTTAAAGCTTACCTTGCTCACTTTCTAGGGTTTTATAATACGAATCAAAACTACTCTGCAATGACTTACTCATGCTACACTACTAAAGCTCATCTATGACTGTCCCTTTTCCTTTCTATAATATCCAGTCAGTAACTGATTTCTCTGGATTCTATCTTCTGCAGATTTTTAAATCCTCACATTCTCTCTCCATCCCCACAATTATCACCCAAATTCATGCCACCATCATCTTTTGCCTGGAGATGTAACTTGCCAATTGTAATAGCTATTGAAATAGACTCTGCTCTCTTCTATTCAATCTGTCTCTCATAGTATAGATAGATTCTTTACAAAATGCAAATATAATTAAGTCACATCATTAATGAAAAACCTTCACTGAGCGATACTGGGGATTTGAACAATGCGGAACTTGAGTGGAGTAAATAGAAACAAGGAGACTAATTTTTCAAGAATGTAGGTAGTGATAAAACTTGGGAAGTGTGTGTGTGTGTGTGTGTGTGTGTGTGTGTGTATAGAGGTTATTTTCGGATGACAAGATATGAATATATTTACAAATACAAACCCTTAGAAAGTAGGGGAAAGAAGAACCAAGGGAACAAAGTCCAGGAGAGGGAAGACATGGAATCCAGAGCACAGTTGGGATCTGGGGTCAGATGACAAAGGCTGATCTATATGTTTGGATTTTTTCAGTAGGCAATTAATACACAATGCCTGGAATGTAATATGTAAGGAAACAACTATGAATAACTGAATAAATAACAAAGATTTTGATGAGGAGAATGACATAATACCACCTGTTTTCCAAAAATAAGTATGGCTTAATTAAGATGATATTGGGAAAAGTGAGAGATTTGAGTTGGAGAAACTATTTGGCAATAAATACATTATTTTCTATGAATAATAACAAGGGCCTAGAGTAGCACTGAAAAAAGAAGAAGAATGACATTTTCAAGGAGACACTTCATAGAGAGGTAGGGACTTGTAAGGTTTGGTGACCATCTGATGAGAAGCAAGGTAGAGAGGTATTAAGTGCATTTAGACAGACTACAAAATTTCTAGATCAAGATACTATGAATATTTGAAAAGTAAAAGGAAGAAACACATTTGAATGTTGTTGAGAAGATGATCAAGTACATTTCAGACCTACTGAGTTTGGAAACAGACTTAGGCTCCATGTTCTGACACCTAGAAAGCCTCTGGAAGGTTTCTTGCTTCCATGTTCTTCATCCCATTTTTTCAACCTGGGATGCCTTTGCTCTATTCCAACTGTTTAATTGAACCTTAGGATATCTCTTAGTTCCTTGTCCCTGATCTGCCTAGTTGGATTTTACCTCTCTTTCCAATCCTCTTTTTTTTTTTTAATTAATTTATTTATTTTCAGCATAACAGTATTCATTATTTTTTCACCAAACCCAGTGCTCCACGCAATCCATGCCCTCTATAATACCCACCACCTGGTACCCCAACCTCCCACCCCCCTGCCACTTCAAACCCCTCAGATTGTTTTTCAGAGTCCATAGTCTCTTATGATTCACCTCCCCTTCCAATTTACCCCAACTCCCTTCTCCTCTCTAACACCCCTTGTCCTCCATGCTATTTGTTATGCTCCACAAATAAGTGAAACCATATGATAAATGACTCTCTCTGCTTGACTTATTTCACTCAACATAATCTCTTCCAATCCCATCCTTGTTGCTACAAAAGTTGGGTATTCATCCTTTCTGATGGAGGCATAATACTCCATAGTGTATATGAACCACATTTTCCTTATCCATTCGTCCGTTGAAGGACATCTTGGTTCTTTCCATAGTCTGGCAACCGTGGCCATTGCTGCTACATTGAGGTACAGATGGCCCTTCTTTTCACAACATCTGTATCTTTGGGTTAAATACCTAGGAGTGCAATTTCAGGGTCATAGGGAAGTTCTATTTTTAATTTCTTGAGGAATCTCCACACTGTTCTCCAAAGAGGCTGCACCAACTTGCATTCCCACCAACAGTGTAAGAGGGTTCCCCTTTCTCCACATCCCCTCCAATGCATGTTGTTTTCTGTCTTGTTAATTTTGGCCATTCTAACTGGTGTAAGGTGATATCTCAATGTGGTTTTAATTTGAATCTCCCTGTGGGCTAGTGATGATGAACATTTTTTCATGTGTCTGATAGCCATTTGTATGTCTTGATTGGAGAAGTGTCTGTTCATATATTCTGCCCATTTTTTGATATGATTGCCTGTTTTGTGTGTGTTGAGTTTGAGGAGTTCATTATAGATCCTGGATATCAACCTTTGTCTGTACTGTCATTTGCAAATATCTTCTCCCATTCCGTGGGTTGCCTCTTTGTTTTTTTTGACTGTTTCCTTTGCTGTGCAGAAGCTTTTGATTTTGATGAAGTCCCAAAAGATTATTTTCTTTTTTGTTTCCTTTGCCTTTGGAGATATATCTTGAAAGAAGTTGCTATGGCTGATATCGAAGAAATTACCACCTATGTTCTCCTCTAGGATTCTGATGGATTCCTGTCTCACGTTGAGGTCTTTTATCCATTTTGAGTTTATCTTTGTGTACGGTATAAGAGAATGGTTGATTTTCATTCTTTTACATATAGCTGCCCAGTTTTCCCAGCACCATTTATTGAAGAGACTGTCCAATCCTCTTTAACAACACTTTGTTCATCTCCTTTTTTAACAAGTGACTTTACAAGGTCTTACATTAAGTGAGTTTACATGTCTGCATCTCTCACTAGACTGGAAACTACTTCGGATGAGGGGTGGAAACAAAGATATTACCTCTTATTTACCTGGAATCATTTAAAACTTTCTTTTCTTATTTATGCTTTACTCATAAATAACAGGTGTGCCTTCTATAGGGCACAAGAGAACCAAATAGGCAGGCAAATTAAATGTATATGGAAAAAAACTGTGAAGAAGTTAGAATAATATATTTGATACTGAAAAATGCATTTAATCATTACTTATTTCCATGGTAAAGTAAGAAAAACACTGAATAGAAGTCAATAAACTTGAGATCTAATCCTGTTCTCTCACTGTCTGACTCTATTGGAGAAAGTCAAAAAACTTTTTAGCTCCTATTTTTCTCATATATAAAATGATGTTGAAAGGTCTTTAAAATCTTACAAGACCTTTGATCTAACCCCTGAGCTATGGAGCCTCGGTCTTTAAAATCTTAAAGAACTCTTCATTTGTTGGGTACCTCAGTGGCTCAACAGGTCAAGCATCCAACTCTTGATTTTGGCTCAGGTCATGATTTCAGGGTCATGAGATCAAGCCCCACATTGGGATCTGCACTCAGCAGGGAGCCTGCTTGAGATTCTCTCTCTCTCTTTCTTTCTCTCTTTCTGCCTCTCTCCCTCCATGTGCTCTCTCTCAAATAAATAAATAAATAAATAAATCTTTTAAAAGAATTCTTCACTTGCTACCATTTTTGTTTTGACTAATTATATAGATAAAACAAATAAAATATCCTAATCTAAAGGAATCAGAAGATATGTAGTATAGTCAGAAGTCACTACACTGAAAAAGCAACATCTTTCCAGGTCTTACTGCAAACTTCTGGATCCTATAAATCTTCACTCAGATGGACACAGTTGAAGATGATAACATCTGAATTTTCCTGACATTTAGGAAGTTTAATTACCCACTCTCTATGTTAAGTCTTACTTACATAACTGTGGAACAGTTCTGCACATAATCTAAAGCAGGATAGTACATGTGTAAGAGCACACCAAACTTCACCTTCAAATTATGAGTTTGTATGTATAATAACAGAACTCCCCATGACAAGATGTATGAAGACTTTTCTCTCCCAGCTCCTATGTACTAGGTACAACTATAAACTCTGGAAATAAACCAACAACCAAAGAAGAACTTTGAAAATTAGAAGAGGAAGGTGAAGGTAAACTGGTTAGAGATCCCAAGGCTGGAGAAACAGCACAACAGGAGGGTCTCTTACAAGCCCACTGTAACTAGAAGGTGACCTAGGCCTGGTTTCTTGATTTCCAACCTAGCAACAAAGGGTATCCCAGATAAATTTGTTCTTACTGTAGATGAAATGGAAGGGCCTCTCATGAAACAGGTGCATCCAGTAGAACCACCAAGAGAGATCAACTGGAAGTGCTGCTGTTAATAAGCAGCTAAAAAAAACATTTTCTTTTGCCACTGGTCCTATGGCTCCTCTCTCCCATCCAGGAAAACCATGTTTCCAGGGGATGTGGCAAGGTGGATCCCACCACAACAAATACCCAGATGAGGAGTTTCTCACCTGTCCAGCCAGGCATGAGATTCTCCTCTCCCACCTGAAGACACCATGCAGCTGTAGGGCACCAATATAGGAGATCATGCCCCAACAAACACTACCTGGAAAACCTTCTCTATTGCTAATAGGCATGGGGCAACATATCACTACAAGTTCCTAGCCCAAGTAGCAGAGTTTTGTCTTATGGGTCAAACAATCCATTCACTCATCTATCAGGACAAGGCAGCCTGGCTATGGCAAGCTCCTTAAGATTTCTCAAATAGTATCATCATGGACCAGTAAAAGCCCCAATATATGAGACAGACCACATAGACCAACACAGTACCACACAGTCTCTGAAAACTAGATTATAATTGAATCATTAAAGCAGACCAGGACTTGCATACCAAACCTAAACAGGGTAATGTCCTGTTAAAATAAAATAATTAAAAATAAGAGTCTCCTTATATAATAGCCAAATGTTCAGAATACAAAAAAAAAAAAAAAAAAAAAAAAAAAAAAACAAACCATCATCATACCTACAGCCAGGAAAATCACATACTGTTTAAGGAAAGATGATCAACTAATGCTAGCCCTGAAATGAATACGATGCTGAAATTATCTCACAAGAACTTTAAAGCAACTATCATAAAAATGTGTTAACAAATAATTACAAATGCTCTTGAAATGAGAAACATAGAAACCCTTAGGGAAGAAACAGAAATTAGAATTAAAAAGCAAATGGAAATTACAGAATTGAAAAAAACAGTAAGTTTTTAAAACTCAGTGGATGGATTCAATAGTAAAGTGGAGGTGATGAAAGATAGACTCTGAATTTGAGGACAGAATAATAGGACTCAACCAATCTGAACAATAGACAATATATGCTAAACAATAACAACAAAAATAAACACATCCTCAGGAACCTATGAGACAATAACAGAAGAACTAACATCCTTATCCTTGGAGTCCCAGTGAGAGGCAAAAGATAGAGGGGCTGAAGGAGTAAAGAAATAAAGTCTGAAAACATCACAAAAGATACAAATCCACAGATTCACGAAGTTGAAGAAATCATACCAAGACACAGCATAATTGAACTTCTGAAACCAAAGCAAAGAAAGTATTTTAAAATGAGCCAAAGAAAAATGACACCTTACCTGAGTCCATGGTGGCCATGAGGAAGTGACACAATATTTTTCAAATGCTGAAAGAGAAGAACAGTCAATCCTGAGATTTATACCCAGTGAAACTATCAGGAACTAAGTGGTAATAAAGACATTCTCACATGAAGGAAAGCTAGAAGGATTTGTCAATAGCAGACTTTATCTTAAAGATTGATGAGAGGGGATGATGCTGTGATACCAGTTTGTATTAGTACAGTTTGTATCAGGTTTCATGCAACAACCTGCCCTCAAGATTTTCATATTTCAGGGCATGAGGCTCTATTTAGATTATTTCAGTAAAACAGAATGAAACAAAATGAAAGAACTATTCACAGGGTGTTATGGAACACATAAAATGGGTCCATTAAGTCCAAGCACTGGTTCCTGGAGGAGATGACATGCAACTGAATCTTGAACCAACTGTAGAAAGTAACTTGAGGGCAAATCTTAGACAAAAAAGAAAAAGAAAAAGGAAGAAAAGAAAAGAAAAAAGAACTAGAAGGTGGGGATAAGCAGATATCTCTTGCATAGGACAGAACACAGGATAATACTGAGCAGGGGAACTTAGGAAAACAGTGTGGAGTGCTTTAGAGAAGGAATTTTTACAAAAGAAAAGATGTAAAGGATGGATTTCATTGCAGATCCTTTGTGAAATAAACAAATCACTTAGTGGAAATGCATACTGTAGGGACTCATTGATTTCAATGGAAAAAGAATTCACTTCCTTTGTCAAGCTATTGTACCTAACAGCAAAAGAAAGAAAAACATCAAAAATACCCTTCAGGTACCTTGTAATTTTCTGCAATCGGAAGGTTCTTAATTTCTTTCTAAAATAGCCTTATGGCCCCTCTTTTCTTTTGAACAAATGACACATTTTAAAATGTAAGAAAAAATAAATTGAAAGAGTAGTCTGATAAAATTGTCTTCTGTTAATGTCATTGGAATATTTGTATTCTTTTTCCTTTATTTGAAAAAAATAAGTGTTAATGTTGTAGAGCACTTTTTGCAATTTAGATACCAGAGGAATTTTGTCTTTTACACTAAAATTATAACACAGTTTGTAAAAATTATTTTTTAGGCAGTTACATGTGTTTGCCATCAAAGTGATATGTATCTGTTTGTGAAGGTACAATAAAATATAATGAAAAAACAATGGTTTATCAAAATGCTGGATATAATTTCTCCTTGAAAAATACATACAATAAAATGCCTTCCCAAATAGGCCCATTATTTTGTTGAGATCGTGTATGTTTCCTTTGCTACATTGGGAGGAATACTTCCTATGGTTTTTCTGAAATATTCTTGTCTCCATCTCTTCTCTGTTCCTTTGCTAAAAATCACAATCCATTATCTTTCTCTGCCTCTCATCTAACCACCTGATCATTGAATTTTTATTACCTCCATCTCCTGGATCTACTCCTTAATCTCAATTCATTACCCTAGTTGAACAATCATCATTTCTCATGTTACTATCACAGTAAATTCCTGCCTCACCCATGGAGCTCTAGTTTCATCGCTTCCAACTATCCTTCACAGAACTAAAAAAGCAAGTGGTCTTTCTAAAACATGCATCTCATTACACATTCTCTGTGTTTAAAGGCTTTCAGGGGCTCACAATTGCTTTTAGGCTAAAATCCAAATTCCATGGCATGGTCCCAACGCTTTTGCAGAATGACTCCTGATAATCTTTTAAGGTTTTTGAGATATTTTGTATTTTTTCAAGAACAAGAACTAAAATCCTTATCTTCTTATATCTTCTCTGCACCTAATTTGTTTTTATAATTTCAAAAATATTAAGCCATAAAACCTTTTCTACCATTGCTGAACTGTATCTTCTAATAACTTCTAAAATGAGATTTAAATCAAATAAAGGTGAGTGTGTGTAATCAACTATATTCACAGATTGTCTGATACTCCATAAGTGAGAAACAAAACATTTAGTTTTTCTCCCAAAATGTATCTACATCATGGAAGTTTGACTTCTATATTCATTGGAACATAGACTTAACTGCAATTAATGGTCAATGAAAGTACAAATAGTGTTTTCATAAAGGGCATGTGAATGTGCTCTCAGTAACCACCTGGTCTAGATTAGGAATACTGCAGCAGAAATGAGAAAGGAAATGGAGAGTTTAGATGAGTTTGAAATTATTTTACAGAGAATATAATCTATTTGTTCATTTTTTCCTGCAAGAAAAATCTTCCATTACAGGAAGAAAAATTAAATAGAAAATGAAGACAGTTGGAAACTCTGTTATCTGTAAACCTTTAAGGTTGTGTTTACCTAATTGGATTACAATGAAACATAAACTTGAGGATCTGGCCATGACATTGGGGAAATAGAGTAATCAGCTGAGTTCCAACTGCTCCAAAATCTCCACCAGAAAATTCTCAAGTTCACTCACAAGATGATAATTCACTCCCTAGGGCCATCAACACTTCTAAATCAAGAGAAGATGAATTGCAATTCAAGGTTAACTCAGCACAGTTCTCACAGATTTAAAACAGAGAAACATGATCTATATTTGGAGCCCAAGGTCTGCATCTGCCTCATTATTTTTAGTGTTCCCTTAATTTTATTTGCATTTAAGCACTTCTTTAAATCACACACCCATATATGCATGTTTCTTTCAGGTTTTCCATGAAGCCCTGCTACAGTGTCAAGCACAAAGGAAGTGTTAGGGTTTTTGCATTTCACTGCTTCATGAGCATAATAAAACTATTACAGTTTCCAGAGCACTTTTAAATAATCTATCCCACTTAAACTTTGTAACAGTGAAGTAGATATTACTAAATGAATCTTCTAAAGGCATAATGATGTCTTCCTTAGTGGCCATTTAGAAAGCAGAGGGCAAGTTCTGCCTTGCTGTACTGCCAGAGAGGAATACAGGGTTTATAATTCATAGAGACCAAGTTGGCTGCCCATCTAGAGTCTCAGTCATTAGGAGAGGAGATGCTGGAGAAAAATGCCTTAGTCTTTTTACAACTAGTCTTAGTCTTTACTACGACTCCCACCCAAATCACTTTTAGCTTTTTTTGAAGTTCTATATTAGCTGCCTAACCAGTGCCCCTTCACTAGGTGCTCCCTTCCTTCAGTCCAAGGTTTTATATAATGCTTCCAAGACTCACCTTTTAAAAATGCACATCTGATTTTGTTACTACCCTGTTTTTGGAAGTAAAAACTTCCCACCACTCTTAGAATAAAGATCATAGTCCTAATCATACCAATGACTAATTCTGATACAATCATATTAATGAGTAATTATGAGGTGATGTGATTTAAAAAAAAAAAAAGAGGATGGGACCAACATACTAGAAAACAATAATGTGGAAGGTGGGAGGGGAAATTAGAATTATTTCTAAAATCTTTATATTATTAAGAAAGAGAGAGATTGCCAAATATGTATATTAAAGATATAAGGATGTGTTTTTTTTTATATACTATAGTATTGCATTCACAGATTTCATACTGGGAGCCATTATCTCAAATGACCATAAGTTTGATAAGATAGTAATTTGTCTCTCTCCCACATTGCTCTAGAGACCTTCAGGATTCACTTAGATGGCAGGTAAAGCCAGTGGACTGGCAAGCATCTCCTCTGCTCATTCTCTAGTCAACCACACATAGTTTTAACTGACAAAAACTTATATGTGGGGAAAGTAGTCCCCACTAGAATGTCAGTTGTTGGTGATGTATGTAAAAACAATCCCCCCAAAATAATGATTCTTAACCATAACACAGAAGTTTTATTGGGGGAAATTATTTGTAATTTTAATATTGGTGAAGTTTGGAACTTAAAAAGACTATGTGTTGTGTAAAAGCTAACAAACTGTTTTATGTAACTGTGAGAAATTCTGCACCTAGCCAACACAGCAACTCCCAATCATACAGAAACATACTAACATACTTTCGTGAATCACTATTTGAACAGTTATATTTATTTTAAAAAATTGCTATGTTTAAGTCATTTAGCATAAAGTAGATGAAAACTAGTCGACCAAATCTTATACTTTTCAACCAGTGATTTTGATATTGTGTACACAGTCTAAGGACATAAACTGGCATTTAATCCAAAGAAAATATTTGAGGCAACTTAATATAAGTTGATTTATAGAAATATTATTTGCATTGTGAATCATTTTTGAACTTGGGCTTTTACATTGTTTTTTAAGATTTTATTTATTTATTGACAGAGAGAGGGAGAGAGATCCAAGCAGGCAGGCAGAGAGAGAGTGGCAAGCAGGCTCCCTGACAAGCAGAGAGCCCAATGTGAGGCTCAAGCCCAGGACCCTGAAATCATGATGCTAGCCAAAGGCAAAGGCTTACCCCTCTGAGCCACCCAGGCGCCCCTTGAAATTATTTTTTTAAACAGTAAAATAAATTATTAATCTTCAAAAAAATGAAGAGATTGTGCACTGGGTGTGGTGCAAAAATAATGAATACTGTTATGCTGAAAATAAAAAATAAATTAAAAAAAAAAGAAGAAGATAAGGATGCCTGCTATCCCCAATTCTATTCATCATTGTGGAGATGGTTTTAGATAGGGTAAGTCATAAAAATAAATAAAAAGTGTAAGTATTAAAAAAAAAAAAAGAGAGAGAGAGAGAGATCCAGTCCTTGACTTGAAATGCCCTGCATGTTTAACCCTGCTCATTGCTCATCCATTACCATACCCCCTACCTCTAGGGTCTCCACACTCAGCTATAGTGGGCTTTGTTGAGTGCCCTGACTATGTTAGTTCTCTCCTGCCTTGTGCTCTCATGTCAACACCCACCTGCCATCCATGTCTACCTAGATCTTCTGGTCTGACTCTGCCAAACTGGCTGGAATGGTTTCATCCTACAGATCTCAGCTCCATGTCACTTCCTCCAGAAATCTTTCCTCTCTTTTCAGTCTGGGTTAGGTCCTCTCTGGTAACATTCAGCGTATGTTTATGTGTTTATGTCATGGTCCTTATCTTGACTTCCCAGTCTCACTCCTCTCGTTCATCAAAAAATCCCCAGTGTACAGCACTGAGTAGATGGGTTTATAAACATTTGTTAAATAATATTTTACTGTAAATTTTGCCTCTACTAAGCAATTTTTAGTAACCTTTCTTTTTACCTTAAAAATCTGCATATTCTGGACCCTTTTCTTATTGACCCATTTTTCCCTTCTGCTTAAGCTCATTTGCTTACTTGGGAGCCAGTTTAAAGGTCACTTTTTTAAGAAGGCTATTCCTGATTTTTTATTTGATTTTTGGTAAAAAATAACTGACACATTTGCTGTATTCTGAAAGTTTTAACAGCATGCCAATATGTCATTAACACTTATATAAGATTGTATTATATGATAATGGTGACAATTACCTGAAATTAAAGAATATTTTGAACATCAAACTTAATGTTTTTCACAAAAGAGTGCCTTTTGAAATTAGGTTGATATGAGGGACTTCCACACAGTAGCTTGACAACACTCAGAAAAGCATTTAATAGTGTAATTTGTAAAATTGGGGTCAAACCTCATGAAATGAATAATAAATTGTTCCAGATAAGACATGATGTATAAGCCATTTGCATTAGAAAATTCCTATGAATCCATCAACAGAGAGCTGTAGTACAAACAGGCCAATAATAAGATCTCACTAATTTGTAATGACTCCTTGAATATTATTATTGCTAACATCTTGTTAAATAAAGTTCACATGCATGTAAGATTCTCAATTTCTTAGAGTTGCATTCTCTATTAATTGTATATTCACCCTGGAAATATAAATGAGGCCATCTTTTTCACTAAATCAATCTAGGTAAATATTTTATGTTTTGCAGCACTCATTTTTATTAATGGTAATTTTAAAAATTTAATGGAAGCATTTGGGAAGCTTAAAAGTGTATAGTCCAAAAAAGATATATTTTGAAGATAGTAGCAAAATTAATAGCAGTAAGAATGAGTGCATTATGAAAAGTAGAACAGATGGAAATGATTTGATATTTTAAAAATGATCTTATTCCAGATTGAAGCAATTATACTTGCACATTGTAGATAATACTGAAAAGTCTAATGAGGAATTATAACCTCTAATAATATCACCATGTAGTGGTAACTGAACAGAATGTCAAAACTTTGCTGCATTCTATTATTTTCATATATATATTTTATATATTTCATATATGTGTGTGTGTGTATATATATGTATATATAGAGAGAGAGTTTCAGAATTACAATCAGACATGATTCACACTTTCAAAACCTTTCTTTCCTAATTTAGTATTATTTCCTAGGCATATTTTTAAAATCTTTTTGAAATACACAGAGATACCATACTTTTCCTTTAAAAACAAACTTGATTTTAGTGCTAGCAGAATATTCCATTTATAATTAGGGGTTTTTTTTTGTTTTTTTTTTTGTTGTTTTTGTTTTTTTGAGAAAGAGAAGAGAGAGAGCTAGTGAGCAGGTGGAGGAGCAGAGGAAGAGGGAGAGAGAATCTTAATTGAGCAGACTCCATGCTCAGTGTGGAGCCCAACATGGGGCTCTATCTCATGATCCTGAGATCATAACCTGAGCATAAATCAACAATCAGATGCTTAAACAACTGAGTCACCCAGACACCCTTCCACTTAAGATTAAGCATCACTGGATGCTCAAGAAATTTTTCTTATTCTAACATTCTGAATAACAAGCAACATTGCTTAAAAACATTTGTATACATGCTTATTAGCACAGATTCCTAGAAATGTAGTTACTGGATCACAATTTATGTGTATTTTAATGCTTTTGAGAGTATTGCCAAATTCCCTTCCCTAATGGTATACAGTATACAGTTTAATCACTTGTTTATGAGACTGCCATTTTTCAATCTATGCTTACCAATACTGAGTACGATTTCAAAACATGTCATCTTAATAGTTTGAAAGGCTACATCAAGGGACAGAATCTTTGTTAGGGGTAAATTCTCTATTATTTAGAGGTCAGTGAAACAATCTGAACGAGAAACAAAAAGGTAAGTGAAATGGTAACAAGAGTCTATGGTTACCTGTGTGGAGACTGACTTTTTAACTGGACCCAGGGATGGTATGAATTACAATCTGAAATATCTTTAGAATGCCAAGAAGAGAAGAAAAAGCAAAGGGAGAAGGAAGGGAGGCGGACAAGGGAGGAATAAAGGGAGGTGAAAAGAGAGAGAGTTTCCCCAAGTATTTCATGTAATTTTATTTGTTTGACCTCAAACTTCAATCTTGGATCATGTATGAGATTTGAGGAGGGGAAAGAGAGATACTAGTAGAAGATACTCTTAGATTTTGGATCAAAAATAAAAAAGGGCTGTATGAGATTCACGCATATCTGAAAATGTTAACTCTGAGAATAATGACTACATCATTTCTTCAAACATACAATTTCCTTTTATAAAAATATCCTGTAGGAGGACACCTGGGTGGCTCAGTCAGTTAAGCATCCAACGCTTGATTTCAGCTCAGGTCATGATCTCAGTGTTGTGAGATCAAGCCAGCATTAGGCTCTGCACTGGGTATGGAGCCTGCCTAATATTCTCTCTCTTCCTCTGCCCCTCACTGGCCACCCATCCCCACAAAAAGAAAAGAAAATCCTGTAGGAAAATCATTCTGTACTGATCCAAATAAAAGCTACCCCTACTTACATGTACATAGCTATGATGCAAACAAAGATACACACACTCTTTCTAGTGCAACTGCATGAACTGCAATGTATTGATACTATCAGCTATCAAAAAAAAAATCCTTTTTTTTTTGCACTCTACTTTTCCCATTCGAAGAACTTGCCACTATTTATTTGAGCATGACTGCCTTATCATTGGAATAAAATGGAAAGTATGAAATTTCGAGTTTGTATGTGTTCGCAAAGGGTAGAAGCAAGTGAAGACATTTGTAACCACCCCATTTACTCCTCTGCCTGTTTGATGATAGAATCAATGGTTTTCCTCTCCATACCAATCATAAAGGGTAAAACTGAATATTGTAATCTGTTTTGGTTATTCTAATGATGGAAAATAATGAAGCATTGTCATTAGCAACTATTTTTACCTAAATAGAGGCTGACTAAATATTATTCTTTATTTAAGAGATTTTGGTGAGAAATACAAAAATAAATGTTGATATTTCAGTATCACAGTATATATGTGGCTAAAATTAAGGAAGAACCAAGTATTTCCATGATGGAAAAGCCAAGGTAGGTACCTGCTTAGTCCCTGGCTATAGATACTACAGTTGGTTCTGGGAAGTAATCAGTTTGATTCTAGTTGGTCAAGATGGAGATCGAGAGCTATCCAGAAGATGTTGAGGGGTTCCTTAATGTGTTCAGGTGAGGAGAGTGGCATTTGGGAGTTACTCAACGAATAGACAAACTTTAACATCAGTTCTACAAACTAACTTCCTCACATACCAAAATTTGTGCCTTTGAAAAGCACAATCTAATCTACCATAAACACTGAAGTTTTCCTTGAGTGTCCCAAATAATTTTTTGAGAGATCTTATAAATATGTAATAAAATGACAAGGTAATAAAGGAAAAAATACAGAGGTGGGTGGGGTTGGTGGGGGTTGCAAGAAGATCTGCATAATGAAACTCAGTAACAGTTGTCAAGCTTGTTCTCAATGTAATTTGTATTTGTATTGAGTCAGAGACATTATTCCCACAATGTGAAGAGCTTACAATTCATCAGTTCTTTTCTGTGTAATTGAAGGCCTCTCAATTATACTCCTATAAGGTGCAGAACCTGAGGAAAGGAGTGCTTAATATGCAACCCCAGATCAAAATAAAAGAAGAGAACTATTTTCAAACCTGTGGTGTCAGGCACAGTTAGAATTGTGATTTTTAAGGAAGGATGGTCTTCGGCTCTTATTTTGAAAAAATGTCTTAGTTATATAACTTGTAACTTCAGATATAAAGATAACATCTTATGGGATCTAAATATCCATGAAATCATCACAACCCCTAGAATTACATAATATCGTGCTCATATTATAAGACAGACTTGAGAAATAATGAATTAAATGATACGACTTTGAGTAATTAATAGCTAGTATTTCTTGAGCATTTGCTATATGCTAAGCCCAGAGCTAAATACTTAAAATTTATTACCTCTTTAATACTCAGAACAGCCCAGTGAAATAAGTATCATTTTCTTTCATGTTATAGATGAAGCAAGTGAGGCCTAGTTCAGTTCCTCAGTTATGATGGCTCATAACTAGTAAATAACCAAATTATATGATTTGAATTAAGGTTTTATCAGGAAACTTTTCCTTGGCTAAGGTTGCTTAATTTTAGTTAAACAAAATTTAGCTCAGGGATTGTGAATGTTAAAGGTAGTATCTGTCTTTGCAGTTATTTTCTGGCATCTTTGTTTCAGTGTCCTAAAATATACTTTTAATTTTGGCTTACTGAGAGAATTGTAATGGCTTTCTTATTGGGCCTTTGGAGAATTCCAATAATTGAACGTAGAGAGAACTCTGATTTTTCCCATTTTAGAAAAAAAAATTCTTGAAATTTTATTCTTCATCCTTGTCAAAATATCTACCACATGGGTCTTTTGTTTTACTGCATTTTATGGGGACCCAGCTAGAAAACTGAACCTATGAAAAAAGGCACTGAGTTATGGTATGTTTCTTTTCAATCACTGTCTAATTTGATCAAATTATAATTCTTAATAAATTGTCTTTTAAATATCAATATTGAGGTTTGAAGAGTCCTATTATTGTCCACTATGTCCATCACCATCAATAGCAACTTACAGAATATGTCCCATTTCATAGAAGGCAAATAAATAGTTATGGGGCTAATTGATAAGCATGAATAGACTCTTTCTAAATGGCTTTATGTGTATCACTTAGCATATAACTAGCATAATTGTTGGCTATTATTCTGATTAGCCAATATAATAATAACTTATGTCACTCAATGTTTTACAACCTAATAGGGCAGATGGATTAAATCCAGAAACACATACAGATATCCAAACATTTTCTAAACAGTCAGGTAAATAAAATGTACTTTGAAGAGCCATGTATGTTTTGTGCACTTGACCCATTTTTCCTACTAAGTTATAAAACATTCTAAAATGTTATTATGTTCACTTATAGTTTGAGGATTAAAAAATAATAAGAACATCTTAAAGGTGTAGGATCCATTTTATATATCTACACAATCATTGTCATGATCGTTAGCTTTTAATAACAGTGTTTCTGAGTTTGTATGATGCACATTGGATATTTGCTTCAGAATAAGCAATTTGAGGCATTTGAAGAAGTACAGTTTTGGCGGAAAGGGCTCTTAAATTAAGCTTCCAGTTTCAAATGATTTAACATTTAAAGTAAATTATTCACAAGAAAAGTAAGTTTTCCTACTTGTTCCTTATTTTGCAGGAAATATTAGATTTGTTTAACCTCTCAAGTTGTAACCATCATTGTGCAGACTGCTACAATGTAACTACAGGAAAAACCATATTTAGGGACCATGGATAGGGTATGGTCCAAACTCTAGCGTTAAATTTTGGAAGGAATTTTCTTGAGAAAAGAGGTCCATGGTCACTAGTTTCAGAATAACCTGGGATGTTTTAAGTAACGTAGATCCTGAGTACCTTGGCAAGCCCATTGCACCAGCATCTAGGAGCATGGGGCCTAAGAACTTCTGTTTTAGGTAAACAAACTAGTGATTTTTACTCACAATAAAATCAGAAGGAAAGCTTATTTCTTGGCTCTCGAGCTCATAGCTGGAAGTGGTTAGAGCCATAGCATGTAAGTGGGGAGCCGGTACATGCTGGTATGAATTCTTCTGCATGAGTGATTCTTTATTAAGACAATGCAATCCTGGACAAGGTCAAAGAGCTCTGAGATTCTGCTTAGTACTTCATGGGCTATTGTGGAGAAAAAATAAATTTTCCTCTACCTTTCTAGGTTCTTGTCGGAGACCCTTCCTACCCCATAAGAATAGATACAGTAACAAGAGAAAAACAAATAATTTTAATTATGTATGCATATGTATACATGTGGAAGCCCTACAAAGATATGAAACTCAAAGGCATTCCGGCAATTGAGGCTTATATACTGCACTGACCTAAGGAAAGGGATCAGGGTCTGGAGCTTCAAAGGGGGAGGAAGACAATTCACAAGAAGTTGAAAAGAGGAAATGTTCAGTAAATATATGTTTGCTTGTCACACAGACAAGTCTCAGATGAAAAAGTTATCTCTGGCAATAACTCTTTTCCTGGTTCAGGCTGGCATTCTAAATTTTTTTAGGCAGTTAATGGGGAGGTAAAAAGCTTTTCCTAAGTCCCCTGGGTCTTAACTGTCTTCAGCTAAAAATAATCCATAAGCAAATATGGCACATTTTGGGGTGTCATATTCTGTTCCCCTTTACAGCTCAAACCCCTTCCAACACACATCCCTAGAGGGCAGGAATTTGGAATGGGCATGCATACAAAGGGCCATTGCAAAACAGAAAGCATAAAATTGATGCTCTGAAAATAGTTGCTTCAATTATTGTCCTGGTACCTCTCTGAATTATGAGGATTCAATGTTGCTAGAATGATTAGTAAACAGAAATTCCTAATTAAATTAATACAGGCTTCAACAGAAAACCTTTTGTGTTCCTATTTTTGTCAATAACAGAAACTCAAATTCTTGGCTGAATTAATCAATATCATCAAACTGAATACCAATGATTATGATTCAGTAGACATATGGACAGTAGACATATGGACAGGATGACCATACATCCTGGTTAGTATAAAATGGTTCTGATACAATCTTGATCTAGCAGAGTCACTAATAGTGCCTCTTTTGCTCTCAGAAGGGTTTTTGTTTGAATAATAAATTAAGTGGTCATCTAGTCTCTATACATATTTCTAGAGGAGACACACCAAAGTGTGACACATTCCTGAATTTGTGTGTATATTTTTAAAATAAAACGTATGATGTCTTTGTCATATGAAAGCTGAATTGTCAGGAAAGTGCTTTCCAGTTAACTGAAATTTCTGGTAATTTGGGTTCTGATCTCATGAAATTTCCTTATGCTATATATTGGGCCTTTTGTTTTGGACATTTTAAACATTCCAGCGCCAGTGAATCAGAAGCACCTTATAATTCATATCCCCCAGGCACTAAGCAATAAAAGCAGGTTCCCTTACCCATAATTGGGAATTAAAGTAGTTTCGATTGTATTTAAAAGTCTTTTGGAAGGAACTGAATTGAAAAGTAGATGGGCCTGAGCACTCTGAAAGTAGTGGATGGAAGACAGATGACAACAAAGGGCAGATAAAAAGACAAGCAAATGATTTTGCTTTATGTCATGGAAGGCATTTGGTACTTTCTATTTAAAAGGCTCTTTGTGACCATTAATTAGTTAATCCTAACAACCTCCTAGTAGAATATATCAGCAGTATTATCACCTGCTGCAGATGCAAAATTTGAAATACTCTAAGATTAAGGAGCTTTAGTGAGAATTGAAAGCTAATGAATGGTATAGTAAGTATTAGAACTGAATCTCTGTTGGGCAATTCTATCTGGAGTCCACCAGGCCAGAGTTGTCTGCAGTATACCCAACATACCGCTCTATGATTACAAAAGGGCACCCTGAGGAATGCCTAAGTCTGATAAGAAAAGATCAGCTCAAAGCTACTTTGAAAGCTAAATGGAATGTATGAGTCCGTGAGGCACTGAAATGCTATCTTTGCCTCAGACTTCCATGGATGAAAGACATGGTTCACTTTCCCCTGAAAGTAGACACATACTGTAGAAAATCAGCAACTGGCCTTAGTAATAGACTTTACATTATATCAGCTTGCAACAAAGAGTAAATAGAGAGGGACTGGAGGACCAAAGCTTTTATGTTTGGAGCTGCAACTTTCCAGAATAATTACAGCTATGCTTTGAAACAAATAGCTCACTGGGATCACCATCAGAAGAAAATCTTGCTGCCATGTCCTTAAACTCAGACAAAAATCTGAGAAGGAGCTAGAACTGGAAGAAAGCTCAGAATTAGTGTACCATTTGTTCTTCTACTTCACACAAACTAGTAAATTGCCAGTCAATTCCATGAAGAAACACAATAACAAAATGCCATTAAACAAACTGTAAAGAAGTAATAGATTAGATGACAAGCTTTTTCTAAATTCTCAATTAGTCATTTAGTATTGAGAGGTTCAAAAAGCTTTCATATTTTGTATTATGTTGAAATGGAAGTTCTTTAGAAGAAAATACTCTTAACTTATGCTTACATCAAAACTAATTCCAGATATATTATAAATTTAAATGAAAAAAGAAGAATACTGTAAGAAAATACATATGGCTCCACATAATTTCCAGATAGATAACATTGTTTAAGTTTGTCACACGAAGTAATAGAAACCTATAGGGAGGGATGCCTGGGTGGCTCAGTCAGGTTAAGCCATGGCTTTCAGCTCAGGTTATGATCCTGGAGTCCTGGGACCAAGTCCTATATTGGGCTTGTCCTGCTTTGCAGGGAGCCTGCTTCTCCCTCTCCCTCTGCCTCTCCCCCTGCGTGTCCTCACTCTCTCTATATCTCTCTGTCAAATAAATAAATAAAATCTTAAAAAAAGAAACATATAAGAAAAAGATTGATATATTATCTGTGTAAAAAATGACAAAATACTAAATAAACTTAAGACAAAGTATAACTTGGATATATGATGGGATGGAGGTGTTAGCTAATGCTAGTGGAAATAATCAACATGTTGTACACTTTAAACTTACCTAATATTATATGTCAATTATATCTCACTAAAACCAGTGAAAAAAAGAAAAAATTGAAAAAAAAATACTTGGAGAAATAATTTCAGTGTATTGTTAATGTCATTAAGGGATTACCATCATGAATATATTATAAGAACTCATAATCAGTAAGATAGCTAAATACCCAATAGAAAGGTTGGTGAATAAAATAAAAGAAAAAAATACTATTGACTAGTAAGAAATTTTTAAAATGGCAAACTCACTATTAATCAAAGAAAATCTTGTTTAAAAATATAATACGTACATGTAATACAATAACTAGATTGGCAAAGAAGGAAAATACTATTACTATTTAGTGTTAATGTGCATATAAATAAGAGCATACCTTGAAGACTGAATTGCTAAGTAGTAACAAATGTCTGGGGCAGGAAAATACTATGTATCAAATGCTTTAAAAATATACATGCATTTTGGTACAAAGATGTTTTTGAAAGAAATATATCTTGAGGGAAAAATCACCAAATAAAGATCTAAGTATAAGGAGTTTTAACAAAGCAATGTTCATAATATCGCAAATGATGTAAACAATAGGATATTGATTGACTAAATTATTATATGTTTATAAGGAACAATTAGTAGCCATTAAGGAAAGAAGAAGAATAGCAACAGAACTCAATCCTATGAACAATATTAGATTAGTTCTACAAACAGTGCTGAATTATTTCCCAGGAAGCTATATATATTGGCAGAATCTTTAGTGGCCTGCCAATCTAGGTGTTGTCTTATCTACACAAAGAGAAATACTTGATGCTTATTCTAAGGTAAAATACTTTGGGCAAAGCTTACAGCTGCTTTTTGGTGACATTCCATCTTTGCTCCATTGGTTGCCCTAACGGCCCAAAGCAAGATAATCCTGCAATGATTCCTCTAAAAAGTACCGGCAAACTAATTTATCTTTGGAGAAAGAGAATCATTTTTATAGAAAGAACAATATGTTAAAGTTATATTCAGTGGACTCAAAGAGATATAACTATGTCCTTTAGTCTTGCTGGAAAGTAGTAAATTGTATGGACATCCTTACGTTCTGTATTATATATACATCTGAATCCTAATCCACCAGACCAAGAAAAGGACAAAAATTCCCATCAAAATATTTGTTCACCTAAAAGAGATACTAAATACAACACTATAATTCACTATTTCCATGTCTCTGGGATGGTTATCTGTTTTATTATAATCCAATTTCAGCTTCTCTTATTTAGGGAGAGAATTTTAGAATAGACAAGATGGATTCCCATACAGCTGTGGTTCTCAGACTTTAGCATGCATCATCACAATCACCGCAGAGCTAGCTATGACACAGATTTCTGGGTCCCAAACCTCAGAATGCCTCACTCAGCAGGTCTTGGAGTAGATCCCAGATTTGCACTTCCAAGTGTTCAAGGTGAGGCTGATGCTGTTGGTTTAGGTAGCATATGCACAAGCATGTTCAAGGCAGACATGCAGAGAGTGTGTTTGTCTTATAATTTACACAATTCTATTGATTTATGACATGATATGTGAATATGATGATAACATTACAAATTAACTTCTCTTATAGTTTTTGCATATTTTATACTTTAAATTAATGAATACCTGAATTTCAAAGATTAGAATAGAATGAAGTCATTTTTTAAACCACAATTATAGTTAAACCAAGTGATCCTTCAGTTCCGTTTTATTCAAACTTATTTTTATTAAATTAACTGGTGGAATCAGGTATATCATTTGTTACTTCTTATGTCATTAGTTGGAATTCTTAAGATTAAAAATATTTCTATTAAACTGTACACTGATTAGGGAGTTCTGATGAAGAGGCAGGGTATAAGATGGATCCAGACAGTGATGGTCCATATGTTTTAAACCATTATTTTTTTTTTTTAAGACTTTATGTATTTATTTGACAGAGAGAAATCACAAGTAGATGGAGAGGCAGGCAGAGAGAGAGAGGGAAGCAGGCTCCCTGCTGAGCAGAGAGCCCAATGCGGGACTCGATCCCAGGATCCTGAGATCATGACCTGAGCTGAAGGCAGTGGCTTAACCCACTGAGCCACCCAGGCGCCCGGTCCATATGTTTTAAATATACATATATTTTTAAAACATGTAAACAGAGGCTCAAAGAAGTCAGAAATTGCGTAGGCAGCACAGCTAGAAAGGCAGAAAATGGTGCTCCTGGAGACCACTGTATGCATTTCCAGCTCCAGAATTCTGTGACTAAGTTATTCTTTTTATTTTCTTTCAACTTCTGGACTCAACTATTCAAATACTATTGCAAGTGGTCAGTTACATATTTTAAGCCTAGCAGGCTTCTAAAATTTCCAGAATAACTACATCAGTATTAAGAATAATAGTGATTATCTTTGGGGTACAGAGTTAGGTCAGTAAAAGCATTGTGTGTGTGTGTGTGTGTGTGTGTGTGTGTGTGTGTGTGTTTGGGTGAGAACTGTCCATAATAAGGACACAATGCTAATCTCTAAAGATGCATTATTAACATAATCATTATAGATTTCTTTTTTGATACAACCTCATAACAAAGTGTTTATCATGCTTTTCTTCTTTGTTGTCATCCACATTAAAGTTATGTTTTTACCTTCTCATTCCTAGAAATTCTCAGTAAACACTTTTCTTTCTCCATTGACACCAAAACCTTGGCTCATTATAGAATTCCTAACAGCATCCAGCTGATTGCCCTGCATCCCTTCACTCATCTGATCAAATAGACATTTAATTGTTTAGCATGCTGTAACTGATGTGTGTTCTATTTCAGGGATCATTTCTCTCATCATCCATTAGGACTACAAGTCTAATATTACAGGGAGCCCTTCTTCCTCTTCCTGGTTTCCTAGAGGAGGGATTTGGATACTGTTTTTGCCTTTCTCTGACCCTTTATTCACTCTACTTCTGCTTGAGTTATCTGGAGCAATGTATCTGTTTGGATAAGCTTTGTTCTGTTCTAGCCTTATTCCTCTAGGGAGCAAGATGCCTGCAGTGTTAATTTTGTGGCTACTCCAGGGAAACGTGGTTCTCTTCCAGGGAAGCCTCCACAGGCTTGTACTGCTTCATCTAGGTGGTTAAGCCTAAAGAATTCCGGAGTTCAGGATTAGCAAACTCTCTTTCTTAACAACTCTAAAGCCATGTCTTCTAATCTTGCCTCTGTTAGTAATAAAAAAAAAGTTTTTGTCATAACCTGAGTAGAGAAGGGACATGCTATTGATCGTGGCCACTACAGAACACAATATCAAGCATAAATCTCATCTTAATTTCTATCCCTCTGGGCTTTTATGGATTTTATGTTACTCATAAATCCCTATATTTCCTTCCCACAAGGCTTACGGTTTTTCTTGTTTTCCTTCCCCATTATATGTGTATGTACATGTAGGTATCTCTATGATATATCTACACAGATACATATAACTTTCTTTGTCTAGCTCCCTTTAAATACTGCTTTCCTCCTATTTTCTCTGGGTTCATTGATCTTCTTTCTTTTTCTTTCAGTGGCAAGTTCATACTCAGACTGTTCTTCATCAACGTTTCCAAACTGAGCCACCTTCTTCTACTTCGCTGCAGATTCCTGCACAAAACTTGTTTGTGTTTGATATTTAGTACAAATAGAAGAGGCATCCATTAAGAGACAAGAGATAAGAAAGAAAATGACATCAACAATTAATCAGGATGACACACTATTAAAAAGCACTAATCAAAGTATATACTAGTTAATAGATTTTATCTGCAATAAAAACTGGATTTCTTTTTTTTTTTTTTTTTTGCTTTAAGTTCAGAAATTTTTTTTTAATATAATTTTTTATATTTTATAAACATATATTTTTATCCCCAGGGGTACAGGTCTGTGAATCACCAGGTTTACACACTTCACAGCACTCACCAAAACACATACCCTCCCCAATGTCCATAATCCCACCCCCTTCTCCCAAACCCCCTCCCCCCAGCAACCCTCAGTTTGTTTTGTGAGATTAAGAGTCACTTATGGTTTGTCTCCCTCCCAATCCCATCTTCTTTCATTTATTCTTCTCGTACCCACTTAAGCCCCCATGTTGCATCACCATTTCCTCATATCAGGGAGATCATATGATAGTTCTCTTTCTCCGCTTGACTTATTTCGCTAAGCATGATACGCTCTAGTTCCATCCATGTTGTCGCAAATGGTAAGATTTCATTTCTTTTGATGGCTGCATAGTATTCCATTGTGTATATATACCACATCTTCTTGATCCATTCATCTGTTGATGGACATCTAGGTTCTTTCCATAGTTTGGCTATTGTGGACATTGCTGCTATAAACATTCAAGTACACGTGCCCCTTTGGATCACTACGTTTGTATCTTTAGGGTAAATACCCAGTAGTGCAATTGCTGGGTCATAGGGCAGTTCTATTTTCAACATTTTGAGGAACCTCCATGCTGTTTTCCAGAGAGGTTGCACCAGCTTGCATTCCCACCAACAGTGTAGGAGGGTTCCCCTTTCTCCGCATCCTCGCCAGCATCTGTCATTCCTGACTTGTTGATTTTAGCCATTCTGACTGGTGTGAGGTGATATCTCATTGTGGTTTTGATTTGTATTTCCCTGATGCCGAGTGATATGGAGCACTTTTTCATGTGTCTGTTGGCCATCTGGATGTCTTCTTTGCAGAAATGTCTGTTCATGTCCTCTGCCCATTTCTTGATTGGATTATTTGTTCTTTGGGTGTTGAGTTTGCTAAGTTCTTTATAGATTCTGGACATGAGGCCAGCATCACCTTGATCCCAAAACCAGACAAGGATCCCACCAAAAAAGAGAGCTATAGACCAATATCCTTGATGAACACAGATGCGAAAATTCTCACCAAAATACTAGCCAATAGGATTCAACAGTACATTAAAAAGATTATTCACCACGACCAAGTGGGATTTATTCCAGGGCTGCAAGGTTGGTTCAACATCCGCTAATCAGTCAATGTGATACAACACATCAATAAAAGAAAGAACAAGAACCATATGATACTCTCAATAGATGCTGAAAAAGCATTTGACAAAGTACAGCATCCCTTCCTGATCAAAACTCTTCAAAGTGTAGGGATACAGGGCACATACCTCAATATCATCAAAGCCATCTATGAAAAACCCACCACAAATATCATTCTCAATGGAGAAAAACTGAAAGCTTTTCCGCTAAGGTCAGGAACACGGCAAGGATGTCCATTATCACCACTGCTATTCAACATAGTACTAGAGGTCCTAGCCTCAGCAATCAGACAACAAGAGGAAATTAAAGGCATCCAAATTGGCAAAGAAGAAGTCAAATTATCACTCTTCACAGATGATATGATACTATATGTGGAAAACCCAAAAGACTCCACTCCAAAACTGCTAGAACTTATACAGGAATTCAATAAAGTGTCAGGATATAAAATCAATGCACAGAAATCAGTTGCATTTCTCTACACCAACAGCAAGACAGAAGAAAGAGAAATTAAGGAGTCCATCCCATTTACAATGGCACCCAAAACCATAAGATACCTAGGAATAAACCTAACCAAAGAGGCACAGAATCTATACTCAGAAAACTATAAAGTACTCATGAAAGAAATTGAGGAAGACACAAAGAAATGGAAAAATGTTCCATGCTCCTGGATTGGAAGAATAAATATTGTGAAAATGTCTATGCTACCTAAAGCAATCTACACATTTAATGCAATTCCTATCAAAGTACCATCCATCTTTTTCAAAGAAATGGAACAAATAATTCTAAAATTTATATGGAACCAGAAAAGACCTCGAATAGCTAAAGGGATATTGAAAAAGAAAGCCAAAGTTGGTGGCATCACAATTCCGGACTTCAAGCTCTATTACAAAGCTGTCATCATCAAGACAGCATGGTACTGGCACAAAAACAGACCCATAGATCAATGGAACAGAATAGAGAGCCCAGAAATAGACTCTCAACTCTATGGTCAACTAATCTTTGACAAAGCAGGAAAGAATGTCCAATGGAAAAAAGACAGCCTCTTCAATAAATGGTGTTGGGAAAATTGGACAGCCACATGCAGAAAAATGAAATTGGACCATTTCCTTACACCACACACGAAAATAGACTCAAAATGGATGAAGGACCTCAATGTGCGAAAGGAATCCATCAAAATCCTTGTGGAGAACACAGGCAACAACCTCTTCGACCTCTGCCGCAGCAACATCTTCCTAGGAACAATGCAAAAGGCAAGGGATGCAAGGGAAAAAATGAACTATTGGGATTTCATCAAGATCAAAAGCTTTTGCACAGCAAAGGAAACAGTTAACAAAATCGAAAGACAACTGACAGAATGGGAGAAGATATTTGCAAAAAACTGGATTTCTACATTGGACTTTACAAAAGGAAGGCAGATTAAATAAGTAAAATAGCAAATTAATATACATAATACAAGTAAATAATAAAATAAAAAGACATCAAAATTCTAGAAAGAAATGTAAGATTAAAAATTGCACATAGCAAAAAGTCTTGACTGATGGCAATCTGGCAATGCTTTTCAAAGTGACAAGTGTATACACCCTTTTTATACCAGCACCTCTTGTCCTAGGCTTCTTTCCACAGATACACTGGCATGTGTAAGAAATGGCACATTTTTAAAATGTGTCATTAAATGTGGACATTCATTTTAGCAATGCCTATAGATGCAAAATATTAGAGAGTGTAACTGTCCTTCAATAAAAGACCAGTTCAATTTTGGTACATAATTGGAGGCAAATTCAGCAGTTCAAAACAATGAGGCAATTTGGTATTTACTAACAGACCGATTTATAGGATAATCTGTGAATAACTTGTTAACTAGGGACAGGAGATGTAGCAGACTACCTCTTAAGTAAAAAAGGTGGAAAGGTGGAAGGTGGAAAAAAAGAGATGCATTTAGTTCTATAAGAGAAAGACAACTATGATATGATCTCTCTGATATGAGGAATTTGAGAGGCAGGATGGAGGATTCATGGCAGAGAGAGAGGGAAAAAATGAAACAAGATGGGACTGAGGAGGGAGACAAACCATAAGAGACTCTTTTTTTTTTTTTTTAAGATTTTTATTTATTTGACAGATCAGAAGAAGTCAGAGAGGCAGGCAGAGAGAAAGAGAGGAGGAAGCAGGCTCCCCGCTGGGCAGAGAGCCCGATGCAGGGCTCGATCCCAGGACCCTGAGACCATGACCTGAGCTGAAGGCAGAGGCTTTAACCCATTGAGCCACCCAGGTGCCCCCATAAGAGACTCTTAATTTCAGGAAACAAACTGAGAGTAACTGGGAGATGGGGTAGAGGGATGGGCTGGCTGGGTTATGGACACTAGGGAGAGGATATGCTATGGTGAGTGCTGTGAAGTGTGTAAGCCTGACGATTCACGGACCTGCACATCGCTGAAGCAAATAATACATTATATGTTAATCTTAAGAAGAAAAAAAAAAAAGAACAAAGAAGAAATCTGCAGCTGTGGTTCACCCAGTGAGAGGAATCAGTGGACTGGAACTGGAATGAGCAGGATAACTTTTCATCATACAATCTTTGGAACTTTTAATTTTGCTTGTTGCATATATATTACCTGTTAAGAGAGATATTTTAAAAGAACATATCTGTTTCTATAAACTCCCTCAAAAATTATATAAAATTTTAACTTTGCTTATACTCATCTTTTCCATTTCCCCCTACATCCCAGGATTTGTTTAAAGTATCTGGAATTTCAGCTCTAGAATGTTAATAACTTCTTTTAAAAAAGATTTTAATTACTTACTTATTTTAGGGAGAGAGACAGAGAGAGAGAGAAAACACTCAAACAAAGAGGAGGAGCAGAAGGAGAGGGAGAGAGAATCCCAAGCAGACTCCACACTGAGTGCAGAGCCCGACATGGGGATCAATCTCACAACCCTGAGATCATGACCTGAGCCCAAAGCAAGAGGTGGACTCATTGCTGCCTGAGCCACCCATGTGCCGCCAGGATGTTACTAACTTTAAATTAAAAACATTTAGAACATTATGCTTCATGTTAGCAAAGGCTACATATTTAAATTTTGTCTGTAATTCAGAAGATTGTATCTATGGAACATATTTACCCCTGACTGCAGTTGCTACTATCAAGTGTGAGAGCAGCCCTGTTTGAACATAAATATCTAGAATCATTCTAGACACATGTTCAGGAAGATAAATCTTAAGGAGACATGTTTTAAAGAAGACCTTGGTGGGATGCCTGGGTGGCTCAGTCAGTTAAGTGTCTGCCTTCAGCTCAGGTCATGATCCCAGGGTCCTGGGTTCCCGTCCCACATCAGGCTCCTTGCTTGGCAGGGAGCCTGCTTCTCCCTCTGCCTGCTGCTCCCCCTACTTGTGCTCTCTCTCTCTCTAAAGAAAATCTTTGTAAAAAAAAGTCTTGGTAAACTTGCCAGAGTATTAATCATTACTTCTCAGTCTACAAAGGCTAGATTTGAGAGAAAGCTACAAAATAACAATACCAAACACTGACAGTCTACATGACCATATAATACTTTACTCTCCTTTCTGTCTATGCCCCTTCTAGCAGACTCTTGTTTCTTGTTCTCCTTGCTGTTTCACAAGGTATCTCCACAGTGCAGTCTGTTTCACCTGCTATGATAGGTTGCAAAAAAGAACACAGTAGTTTTTAGCTTTCTCCATCAAGAGGTGGAGTTTTTAGCTTCCTCCATCAAGAGGTGGAGTCTTTCCGCATCTATGTCAGGGCTGCCTTGTGCTTTCTTTGACCGATAGCATCCAGTGACAGCGGTGTGATGCAAATTTGTAGCCTACACTTCTAGAGAACTTATTCTCCTGCTGCTGATGGTATTCTGTGAACTACATGATAAAGCTCAGGCTAACCTTCAGGATGATGACAGAGATGTGGCCAATGAGACTTCACTGCCCTACCAGACAGTTGGTAAGAACTCAGAAGGAGAGACATCTAGTTGACCACCCACTGAACATAGACACATGAAGAGTCTTCTAAAGCTAGAGGCTCGCTCAGCTGTGCCTGGCCCAAATTCCTGACCTCCAGAATCATGGTCTAACTAAATGACACTGTTCTAACACCCCTGAGTTTTAGGGTAGTTGGTATGCAACAAGGGCTACATTATTTTGGAGCAATTCCTCAGTTCTCACCTCCAATGTCAGCAAGTATATCATTCTGATGATAAATCCTTCTCAACCCTTCTCAGGGAAACATATATCTCCATTCCTCAACTTGAGTTTTGATCCCATAAGTAATTTCTGAAACAAACAAATGAAATTCATCCTTTTACTGTAGTCCCAGACTCTAAACACAAGTTTATCTCAGCTGATTCTGATTCCCCTCTGCCTTGTCATTTCTTTTCTCTCAATATATCCCTCCTTATTGCCAAGACTCGCCAGCTCTAAGGAGCCTTTTTAGGCTCCTGGCTCATCATTTCTCTTGGGCTAGTTATCTGTATGCAGATTGCTAACCTACTTTGGACTTCTTTACCTGTTGTGCTGAAGATAGTTTTCTAGACCAAGTTTGGTGTAAGTCTGGGCTCTGAGGAATAGTAGCTAAACTTTGAGATATATGATTCTCCAAAGAAAAATAGTTTTTTTTTTATCAAAAACTCCTGGGATATATTGGGGTGAGCAATAGCAAACTGGTTTTTGTCCATCCTAAATAATTTTCTAATTTTCTTCGTAATGTATGAATTGTTAACAACCAAGAATATCTAAACTAATGCCAAATTAACCATGGCACCATTAACATTTTACTGAACAGATTTGAGCAACTCTTACCATAATATTGCCTCAAGCTTAAATGCACAGAAGAAAAAAAAAAACAGTTAAACAAAACCTTTAATCCTTAAATGCCTATGTGAGAAAAACAAGAAAGAGAACTCATGAGTGATATGGAAATTAAAGGAGCTTTTTAATTTTTCTTAAAATTTGGTACCAGGAATTTCTAGAAGATGAGAATTCATCTAGATATTAGATCATCCATGTTTTGTAGATCATCCATGTATTTGCTACTGTGGCTGAAATAGGTATCTTATGTAAGATACGTCTTAATCTCTGATTAAGTCATCTCAGTAATCCCATATTTATTAGAGTAAATGTATAAAGATAACCATAGTATTCTTAAAAGTGAATTGTATGTGTGAGAGACTGAAACTAAGCTCCCCTGTTATGGGCCACAGTACTCTCACCTGACCTGAACTGATGACCAGTACACCAAGCATATTGATCCCTCGGGCTAGGAGGCAGGCCAGGCAACCAGGATTCCAGGGTGATACTTTTGCCCCATATCAGCCCTTTATCAATTTACTCAATATTCTGTACACATAGTATCACCTTCTACATGTGCTATGAGAGAAAACTTCGGAATTCTCAAATTTTACTGTGAGCAAGACTCAGCTGGGGAACTTGTTAAAACACAAGACTCTGAGGCCCCATCCCCAGAATTTCTGATTCAGTCAGCATGCAGTGGGACCAGGAATATAGATTACTAATAAGCACCTCAGATATCTCTGAAGCAGATGGTGAAAGAAGCTCTTTTTGAGAAAACACTGGCTATAAAAGCTGTATCTAATAGGAAGAGAAACAGAAATGTATGTATGCATGTATGTATGTATATATGTATGTATACATATTTATCCTTAGAAACTTCTTTACTCCCATCCTATAAATGTGGGAGTGACACAGTCTTCCCTTTTGGATTTCCCTCTTACTCCTTAGGTGACCTATTCTAAGATCATGGTTTTAAACCTCATGTATGTGCTGATTCCCCAAAATTTGTATCTCCAGTCTTAAATGCTGAACATGGTTATTATGTTTTCTACTTGTCATCTCCAGTTGAGCTTATGACAAGTAGCTCAAACTTGATATATCCAAAGCTGAATTCTTTTATCCCCAAATCTTCTCTTTCTCCAGTAGTTCCTACTCCAATTAATGGCATCTCTGTCCTACATTCATGGTTCTTGCCAGAAGTCTTGGCATCATTCTTAGTGTCATTATCTTTTCTTCCCATCTCCAAACCATTGGTATATTCCCTTGGCTCTACCTTCTAAATATTTCCAGAATCAAAACTGTCTCATATTCCCATGGCTACTCTCTAATCTAACCCCCCATGCTTCCCACCAAGACTATCATAATAGCCTACTATCCAATCTCCCTTCTACTCTTGTTCCACTTGCAATGTGGTCTCTACAGAGCACCCAGGGTAAGTCCCATAGACTGAACCTTTATGTCCCTAAAAGTCATACATTGAAACCTGATCCCCAGTATAATGGTATTAAGAAGTGGGGCATTTGGGAGGTGATCAGGTCATAAGAGCAAAGTCCACATGAATAGGATTAGTGTCCTTAGAAAAGTGTCACCAGAGAGTTCCCTTTCTCATTTATGCCCTGTGAACCAGGAAGTGGACCCTCACTGCCAGACACTGAATCTCTCAATGCCTTGATACTTGACTTCCCTGTCTCCAGAACTGTGAGAGACAAATTTCTGTTTGTTTGTAAGCCACCCGGTCTGTGTTACTTTTGTTATTGCAACAATAACGGACTAAGAGAAGTGAGTCTTTTAAAACAGCAAGTAAAGCCTAAAAACAGTGGGAGAAGAGAAATAATAAAGATTAGAGCAGAAATCAATGAAACAGAAACCAAAAGAACAGTAGAACAGATCAATGAAACTAAGATTGGGTTCTTTAAAAGAATTAGTAAGATTGATAACCCCCGGGCCAGATTTATCAAAAAGAAAAAAGAGAAAGGACCCAAATAAATAAAATCATAAATGAAAGAGGACAGATCACAACCAACACTGAAGAAATACAAACAATTATAAGAACATATTATGAGCAACTATATGCCAACAAATTAGGCAATTTGGAAGAAAATGATGCATTCTTAGATATATAAACTGCCAAAATTGAATCAGGAAGAAATAGAAAACCTGAAAAAACCCATAACCAGCAAGGAAAATTAAGCAGTAATCAAAACTCCCCCCACCTCCCCAAAAAATAAGAGTTTTGGGCTGGATGGGTTACCAGGAGAATTCTACCAAACATTTAAAAGAAGAATTAATACCTATTCTTCTGAAGCTCTTTCAAAAATAGAAATGGAAGGAAAACTTTCAAACTCTTTCTCTGAAGCCAGCATTACCCTGATCCTGAAACCAGACAAAGACCTCACCAAAAAGGGGAATTACAGACCAATATCCCTGATGAACATGGATGCAAAAGTCTCACCAAAATATTAGCCAATAGGATCCAACAATACATTAAAAGGATTGTTCTCCATGATCAAGTGGGGTTTATTCCTGGACTTCAGGTTGGTTAAACACCCACACATCAATCAATATGACACACTACATAAATCAAATAAAGAATAAAAAACATATCCTTTCAATAGATACAGAAACAACATTTGACAAAGTGCAGCATCCTTTCTTGATTAAAACTTTTCACAGTGTAGGGATAGAGGAACATATATCTATATCATAAAAGCCATATATGAAAAGCCCACAGTGAATATCATTCACAATAGGGAAAAATTGAGAGCTTTTCCCCTCAGGTCAGGGCACAGGACACTGCAGGGATGTCCACTATCACTACCATGTTCAACATAGTGCTTGAAGTCCTAGACTCAGCAATCAGACAACAAAAAGAAATAATCAGTAAAGAAGAAGTCAAATTTTCACTCTTTGCAGATGACATAATACTTTGTGGAAAACCCAAAAAACTCCACCCCCAAATTGCTAGAACTCATATAGGAATTCAGCAAAGAGGCAATTGGACAGCCACATGCAGAAGAATGAAAATGGACCATTTCCTTACACCATACACAAAAATAGACTCAAAATGCATGAAAGACCTAAATGTGAGCAGGAATCCATCAAAATCCTAGAAGAGAACACAAACAGCCACCTCTGTGACCTTGGCCACAGCAACTTCTTGCTATAATGTCTCCAAAGGCAAAGGAAACAAAGGCAAAAATGAACTGTTGGGACTTCATCAAGATAAAAAGCTTTTGCATGGCAAAGGAAATAGTTGACAAAACCCAAAGACAACTGACAGAATGGGAGAAGATAGTTGCAAATGTCTTATCAGATAAAGGGCTGGTATCCAAAATCTAATAAGAAGACCCAAAGAACAAAGCATCCAGTCTAAAAATGGGCAGAAGACATGAACAGATATTTCTCCTAAGACGACCTAAAATAGCCAATAGACACATGAAAATATGCTCAACATTACTTGGCATCAGGGACAAAATCAAAACCACAACAAGATACCATCTCACACTAGTCAAAATGGCTAAAATTAGTAAGTCAAGAAATGACAGATGTTGGCAAAGATGTGGAGAAAGGGCAACACTCATACACTGTTAGTGGGAACACAAGCTAGTACAGCCACTCTGGAAAATTGTATGAAGGCTCCTCAAAGAGTTGAAAATAGAGCTACCCTACCACCCAGCAGTTTTTGAACTACTGGGTATTTACCCCAATGATACAAATCTAGTGATCCAAAGGGGTACCTGCACCCCAATGTTAATAGCAGCAATGTCCACAATAGCTATGGAAACTATGGAAAGAACCCAGATCCATCAACAGATGAATAGATAAAGAAAATGCAGTATGTATACACACACACACACACACACACACACACACACACAGGAATACCACTCAGCCAACAAAAAGAAAGATATCTTGCCATTTGCAATGATGTCGTTGGAACCACATTATGCTAGGCAAAATAAGTCATCATCAGAGAAAGACAATCATCATATGTTCTCACTCATTTGTGGAATTAAAGAAGCAAAACAGAGGATCATGGTGTAAGAGAGGAAAAAATAAAACAAGACAAAATCAAAGAGGGAGACAAACCGTAAGAGACTCTTAATCATTGGAAACAAACTGAATGTTGCTATAGAGGAGAGGGGCGGAGGGATGGGGTAATTGGGTGACTGACATTAAGGAGGGCACGTGATATAAGACTGATTAATCACTGACCTCTACCTCTGAAACCAATAATATATGTTAATTAATTGAATTTAAATTAAAAAGAAAAAATAAATTTGAAAAAAAATACCAGTTAAACCACATTAGTCCTCCATTCAAATTTCCCATATCGCTCAGAGTGTAAGGGATGACTCTACACCTTTTTCCCTTGCTCACACCTCTTAGGACACACTGGCTCCTTTATTGTCTATTTAATATGAGAAGCAACTGCCCATCTGAGAAACTTCACACTTGCTCTTTGCTCTGCATAATTTACTCATCTTCCCTTCAGATTTCTGGTTAAATGCCACCTTCTTAGAAGATAACTTTCCTGATATCCCCATCACTTTCTATGTCCCTTACCCTATTTTTGGTCATAGCTATTCATCACCTGACATATTAATTTTTTTTTTTGCTTCTTTTTTTTTGCCTGCTTCTTTTCAAAGTAATCTCCATGAGAGTGGGAAACCCATCAGTATTACTCATTGCCATATCTTCCAGCATCTAAAATTGTGCTCAGCTCAGTGTCAAAACTTGATGTTTCAATCAATAAGTAAGTGCATACATGGTAATGTAACATAACATTTCTGTTAAGTGACGATTACAGCATCATTGACTCACTTATTGACATGTACTATTGGAAGGGACCTACTCCACACACATATCAAGAGGGACATATGCAGACTGAACAAATATTAAGGTAAATGAACAGCTATCAGTTCATTTTTGAGCATTCAATTAGTAATACTAAGTGTAACTACTAAATATTAGCCATGGTTTACATAGAGCTTTTCACTGTACCATCAGATCCTCACTACCATATGGATAGGTATGACTAATACCCCTTTTTATAGATGAGGAAATGTTGCCAGAGGGTTAACTTTACTTGCCCTTGCTCAAACAGAAATGATGGGGCAGGGTACGAGCAGGTGAGATTTATTGTGCTTTCAAGAAGCGCCTGGCTCTGCAAAAGTGCTTGTCAGGCATCAGAGCAATGAATCCCATAAGAACCCTCTGAGTAACTAGTATCCCTGTGCTGTGGATGGAAACAGAAACATAGATGAAGTTCTAGAATTAGAGAAGTCAGAATTTGGAAGTTTGTTGCTCAAACACACTTGTCACCTGTGATTCTACTGTTTCCCAAGGCCTTGGGCACTCTCTGCTCTGCTGTCTAGTATATTTGCTATCACCACTGAAACAGCATCTGGTAGACTCAATTGTGTTCTGCTGGATGCGTTCAGAATATACACTTGAATAGGATATGAAGATATCTTACTCCAAGGGTTAAAAAAAATGATACTACATTGTTAAGTATTGTTAGGTAAAGTATTAAGAATATCAAGTCATTCAGCATTGAAGGTTATTGCCTAAATAGATTTTTCTAGTAGGTATAAGGGCAAAGGCTCCATGAGATAGTTATATATTCAAGTGTCTTACACAGAAGAATTATCATTGCTGTGAACATAATTCAAAATATCCTCTTACCTTTGGCACTCAAAATTTCTTTTTTTAATATATATTTGAAAATAGCACAAAGCAGTTTAGTCTTATTTTGAATGATTCCATCAGCTCTTGAACAATTTGCATGGCTCTGTGAACTGAACTATTCCAAAGTCGTGTCATAACATCACTTCTTGAATTTGAGCATGCATTTGTTCTTTTGCAGTGTTGAAAAGTTAGGTAGGAGGATTGGACTTGCTGTACTACACTAATGAGATTTTCTGGACTGCAATTACTCCCAAGCAGAGTTTTATTTTTTTTTTTCAAAGGTGATAAATTACTAAACATATGCTGTGTGACTCAAGTTGTTTGGTGAAGAGGGTGAGATTGATGGGCCCAGATGGGCTTTTGCAATGAAGACAGAAGCCCAAGATGGTTCAAATTTTAATTAGGCTCTGCTAATAAGACTATTTAGAGATGAGGTAGATACAAGAAATATCTAAATTTCTAAATTTCCCATAAATCATTCATTCATTCCCCAGTATGTGTTGCATGCTATGTGTGCCAGACTGTGTGCTCTATGGGAAACTAGGGATCACCCAGTGATGATTACAGTTGTAGCCCTCAAGAAACTTACACTCCAAAGGCACTCAGGGTTCTCTAAGTATTGGTACTTGTCTCAGGGAAATTTCAATAAATTCCATACCATGTGGGGTTATTGTAAGTGATAGCAAAAACAATGTTGACCTTGGACTGGGCATTCATACTTGCACAGGTAGGAAGGGCCAGGGATCAACACATTGTTACAAGAGATGTTCTGTCAGCCCTCAATTCTGTTTCTCCTATGATATAGCTGAAATAGTTAAATGTTCAGCTAAATCGTAGGTTAAAGTGGTTTTCCCAGTCTTTCATAGGTCATTTTCCAGCTATATCACCTTAACCAATTACCAAAGCCATTGATAAAGATCTGAGTAAATAAATACAGAGAGACCTTAAGTCCTTGAAGAAACACTATAATGGGAGCACAGGAAGCTGGTATGGAGAGTATAATTTATAGTAATATTAGCTTTTATTAAGTAGGAGTTTGTTTATTACCCTGATTCTTAAAAACTTGTCTTTCTGAAAATACCATTTGATGTTAATTCTACCTTTAAAATGATCATGCAGATAATCCACCTGTTTTGCTTTTCACCAATAAAGAATAATTAATCTGGCTGGTCAGCAACAGATAATGTTTCTTTCTAAATTTGTGGTTTGTGAAATCCCATTTAAAAGAAAAATTGTCGAATTGTCTCTACTGGTGTGGTCAGCTCCATGATGACCATATTATAAGGTAAATAACTGCAAGAAGCTGGGTAGGGAATATATTGAGTTGTGAAACCTAAATATTTTTAACTTTAGGGACCCCCAAATATTTAAAGGGCCCCTGACTTTAAAAAATGAAATAACTTCTCTCTTGATTTGAAGAAAGTCTCGATCCAGTGGTAACTTGGATAATTGGACAAATGGCTTGATTTCCTGATGCTTGGAATCTGATAAAATCAATTATTTGATCAAATCACTGGTTTGTACATACCTAAAATATTCAAACTGGAAGATGCCATGATCTTAAGTGACAGTCAAGACACCGTCAGATGTCCCCACTAATCTTGCATGTAAGAGACTATGCACTCAAAAGATCCCTTTACAATTTTTTCTAAACCCGTAACTAGTAAATATTTATTATATTATTGTTACTAGTACATGCTGTACTAGTATTACTAGTACTATTTTACTGTATACATTCTATACTACTAAAACATTATTACCGTGCATGCTGTAACTCAGTAACTATTACACACAACATGCAACAATCCCTAAAGGAGAGTCAGATTTTTTGATCAGTTCCTTTATTTGCCTTCATGAGACATCCTTATGGAGGTTTCTAACAGTAATGCCAAGGTACTTTTTCCAAGTGTCAGCTTTTTAAAAAAGAAAGCAAGAGAATATCTTCTTGCTGATATTGGAAACATTTAAAATTTACTAGGTTTGGAATGTCATGATTCAATTAGAGATATCCACAAGATATAAATAGGTCAGTAGCACAATGGTGATATTTATATTCACAAGGAAGTTTAAAAAACGTTGCCAGTTCATTAAAAAAATAGGAAGAAGGCAGCGAAGAGAGCTGAAGTACCTGCCTGGTGTTCTGAGTAACCAGGCAGACTATTTCAGCCTCCTTTGTCTCACTTTTCTTTTCACTTCTCTGGATCTCTTAGCAACCATCATTTTCATGCCAGAAACAAAGATAAAATATTCCGGTCTGATGTATTTGGGGGTAGTTGTTAGTTTGTTTTTCTTTAAATAAAGACAGATTTATTCTGGTTGGAACAATGGTGGGAAAACAAGGTTACACAGCATCCTTCCTGGGATGGTAATGAAAACAATCTTCAAAATGTAATTGGAAGCTTGGTGGTGAAAGTATTATCTTCTAGATATGCTTGGAACACAGGACTCCTCAGCCTCCCTAGACCTAATTACAGCTAAATTGGCGAAAGTAGCTGGAATTACTTCGGAGAGTGCTTTGTCCTGTGATTTTGATGTGCTACAGATCAATGTAATTTTATTAGTTCTGGGTGTTTAGAGCTACACATAGACCAAGTTGTTTCTCAGCAACATAAATAAAATTTCAAACACTGCATTATCAAAAACAGACAAGGGTAGAAAGACATAGTGTTAAGGGAAAAGCAAGAGGTTTGCCACTAATCCATGTGGCTTCTGAAGTCAGATGAACAGGCCTCTTAACCCTGGTTTTGCCACCTGCTAGCTATGCATCCCTGGGCAACTTATTTAATACGCCTGTTTGTTCTTCAGGAAAATCATACTAATAGTCACAACTTCGTGGAACCATTGTGAGGAATGTGTTTTCGTAAATTACACAGAGGAGGTGAGGCTAGCTCCTGATACTTAGCAGATGCTTCATATTTTTCTTTTAAATTTCTATTTTCTGCAGCCACTACTGAAGATATCTAAGCCCCACTTCTACCTGAAGAGTATTTGTAGTCACATCCCTATTGCTTCACCAGAATATTTCCTATAGTTTATCCTTGTTCATGACTCATGGACCCCTAAAAGTTATAATAACAAATTCAAAACCAAATCCATCATATTTGTTCCTCCTTCTCTATTCCTACTAAGTCCTAGTGCTATGTTTCTGCCATTTTCTCCAGCCGTTGAAATCTTTCCCAGTACAACTTCCCCTCCCTAGTTCCACCAAGTTATCCAACCACTTGCTGGGGTTATGTATGTCTCTAAAATAATATTGCCCATTCATCCTGTCTTCCCCATGCATCTTCACTGCTTACTCACCACTTTTTGCCTTTTGGCACCTGCTGCTGGGTTTATTCAATAACCACCTGCCTGCTTTCACAGGCAGAGGGCATTTTCTCCCTTAGATCCTCCATGGTTAACAGATCATCCTTCCCAAAGGGAAGTTGAGATTGCTTCATTCGCCCTCCCAAAACCCTTCCACATCTTCCCACAGCCTGTCTGGCAAAGCAGATGAAAACACCCTCCCCCCGGCTTACCATGAACCATTTACCCTACCTTCTTTTCTGGGTTTTATATTCCGCTACTGCCCTACAGAATACTTAAGATATATCCAAACTTTATGTTTAACTATTCCATTCAAAGTCGAATCTACATGTCTGTTCTTAATCTCTTGCCTTCGTGTCTTTGCTTAGGTTGTTCCTCTACCTAAAATGTTCTTCTCCCAATTCTACGCATCAAAATTAAGTGCATAGATTCATATCATGCCATTCATGAGATCTTTTTAAACTTCCACCTTAAAATTTAAGCTTTTCATCTTCAGTGACCATAAATGTATGTATCTCTATTATGGCACCATCAGTGATGATGTTATCAACACATCGGCACAATGCTACACCACGTATAAGCAGGTGACTTTATTTATAAAATCATGTTTGTTATTTTATTTATAAAATCATGTCTATTACTCTATGTCCCTTATTTGGTATGAACTGGTATTCTCAGTGATATGTCTAGTTCCCTAAAAAGCATTTTTTCTCTCTTCACATTATTGAAATTTTATAAGGAGATTTAATCCCATTACTGGGGAGCTAGTTATACATTAGAGAAATCTGCAAAAGCAAAGGACACAGATTCTCAGCATTCATTCAACAAAATTTAAACATACACACACACTTGTTCTAAGATTTGTCCAGTGCTCATTGGTAGCTGCATAAAAAAGGGACAAAAGAAACAGTTATACAAATACTAATTTTTGTTAGCTGTGATGAATGCCAGTAATGAAAGTGATTATAATGAAGACACCATGGCAACAACAGTGCCAGGAGCAAGATTAGATCAGACAGAACTTGTTTTAGAAGGCGGGGGGGGGGGGGACGGTAAAGTTTTGAATGGAAAAGGGAAATGACCAAAGAGAGTAATATTTACACAATAAAATGTTTTCAAATGCCTGCAAAATACAGATGGATGGAAGGAGTGATATAAAGAGGACTCAAGAATAACTCTTAAGAGTCTATGTCCGGGGGCACCTGGGTGGCTCAGTGGGTTAAGCCTCTGCCTTCGGCTCAGGTCATGATCTCGGGTCCTGGGATCAAGCCCCACATCAGGCTCTCTTGCTCAGCAGGGAGCCTGCTTTCCTCTCTCTCTCTCTCTCTGCCTGCCTCTCTGCCTACTTGTGATCTCTGTCTGTCAAATGAATAAATAAAATCTTTTAAAAAAAAGAGTGTATGTCCATAGACAGATGAATAGGTAAACAAAATGTGGTATATACATAAAATGGAATATTATTTCTTTTTAAAAAGGAAAGAAATCCTATCATACACTACAACATGAAGCTTGAGATGTCATGTTACATGAAATAAGTCAGTTGCAGAAAGACAAATTCTATCTGACCCCAATTATGTGAGGTATCCAGAGAAGTCAAAATCACAGAAACAAGAAGTAACATGGTGGCTATCAGGGGCTGGCAGGGGAGAGTGAAAAGGGCATAGCTTCATGGGTCTAGAGTTTCAGATTTGCAAGATGGAAAGTTCAAAAGATATTTTTTACAACCATGTATATATACTTAAGACTATTGATGCATACATTTAAACTGTACGACTGTACTATCTGTACTATCTTATGGTTAAATGGTAAATTTTATGTGCTTTTTACCATGACAAAAAAATACCAAAGTCTTTAGTTTGGCACATAAGGCCCAGTGCTACCTATGTGACATTTTTTCTTACCACTCGCTCCCTTGCATATTCCGTAACAAACACTGGCATTTTTATTATTCTCCAAATACACTTAGTCTACTCCTGCCATCGAGTGTTTGCACAAGTCATTATGCTTTTCCCAGTTCATTTGTACTTATCGTTCCCTACTTCAAGTTCTGGTCAAACGTTGCCCCCTCAGAGAGTCCTTTGCTGATGACCACGTATGCAATCTAACTCGTTTTCTTTTCCCTTTCCCTGGTTGATTATTCTTTGTGGCATTGACTGCCATCTGACATAGACATTTGGTTATTATTTGCTGTTTTCCTTATGAAAATATAAGTGTTATTACAGTAAAGGTTTTGTTTGTTTCATTGACTGTTCACTGTTTATTTATTTATTTATTTATAGCCTAGAACGCTCCACCTATTTTTTTTTCCAAGTTTTAATTTAAATTCCAGCTAGTTAACATACAGTGCAATTCAGTTTAAGGTGTAGAATTTACTGATTCACACTTACATACAGCACCAGTGCTCAGCACAAGCGCACATTCCCATCACATAGTTAACCCATCCCCCACCCACCTCTTCTTTGGTGACTGTTCACTGTTTTAGATACAAATTTGGTAGCAGTGTTTGGCATATGATAGATATTTATTTAACATTTGCTAAATAAATAAGTCAATGAAAGACAAGTCATTTTTACACCAACAACAAGAGAAAATGAGTCTTATGACTTGAGACGTTGTTCACTATACCATGTCCTACATTCCACATGTGCTCCTTTCCTATTCTACTGGTGTTTATATGTTACTATGAGACTTACCACCACAAATTATGGTACCCACTTAGCTTTGATAGCAAAAATGCTCTAAAATAAGTTGCCAAAAACCAGGAGTGACCTGTTACAGTAACGACTTATGTCCACTATAAGAAGTGATTTCAAATAAACCTGTCCTCTCCCTCCCAGTCTTTACCATCCCATCCAACAAAATACCCCGGAAAGGGACCAATCCTTTAATTTTAAGTTTGAAAACAATATTTAACCTTAGGAAAGTTATTGACTTTAACTTATAGTCACAAGGAGTATAAGAGGAGATCATATTTGAAATTAGCTTCTAGAGAAAATATAAAGCTTGAACTTAAAATTTTCTATATGACAACAAAGAGGGGCTATTTGGGAACATAAGACAAGCTGTGGGGTTTCTAAAAATTTTTTATTTCATAATTTCTTTTTTTTAATTATTATGTTCAGTTAGCCACTGTATAGTAAATAGTTTTTGATATAGTGTTCTTGGATTTATTTCACAATTTCTAATAATTTCTCTTATATAGAAATTTACCCTCAGATTCTAATTTTATTCTTAATATTCTTCTTGATTTAAAAGTTGACATAATATATACATTATAATAATCTTTTAAATGCAAGAGTAGACATAATTCTGAACTGAATGACTTTGGATATATTTTGCAGGAATAAATATTTGCTTTTGCTTTTGGACTCAAGTGGTTTCAATTCACTTTGCAAACCTCATTCATGTTTCCAGTTCTTATCTCCAGACATAATACCCTCCACAGATGGTGGATGTCATTTGATCCTGCCCCTTTCTAGCAAATTCACATATGTCAGCAAATGAGCCTAAAACAACTCCAGGTTTCAAATGCAAAACATTCGTAAATTGCACTGATTCATAATCAGGGCAACATAATAAACTACAATCTAGTCATTCTCAGTGGGCCTTATTCAGCAGGAAAAAAAGCCATAGAATGGAAGCCAAGAGAGGATGTTGAGCTTGGCTCTTCCAGTACTAGGCTTTTGGAAATTCAATTACTTGCCTGTGAAAAGTACTAGAATGACAGGCTTGGAGAATAAAATTGCTCATCATTTCAGGACACCGAATAAAAGAACAGACTTGCCTGACCACAAAGGCCCACCAAGAAAGTGCATTCCCAGGAGCTTTCATTCTTCACCATGAATGAAGCACTTTCACACTCAACAAGTTATGTCCTCCACCAGTCCCTTGCCACCCCTACCCCTGGCTGTCCTATTTATTCATTTAATGAAATAGCACTCATATTTTGGTATCTATCAATTTGAGTTGCTATGATATAGAAGGGATTGTATGCAAAAGTAGAACATTTGTTTCTGTAGTTATTTTTAAGACTTTTTTTTTTTTTCTTATAAACTGAGAGATGAGAGGGACTTCAAAATCATAGAACTGAGAGTCAGGATAGCATTTTAAAGGAGTTAATATAGCGCAAGTCTCAATGGGGGTCTAGTTAAAAAGAGTCTCTAATAGGAAAAGAACAGGAATAATGAAAAGATTAATATAAATAATTCTGAGACGTTCATATGGAAATTATGTGCATGTGAAGTATCAAAATATTTAGGAAAAGTAAAGACTTTGATATTGTCTGTAGCCTTTATATATTTGTCTTTTTGTACTTTCAAGAAAGAACATTCTGCTGTTTCTGCAAAAACAAATGGGTCAATCAGTTCTGCTATTTGTGCCCTTCCAAAAATTTAATTAGATAAGAACCAAGCTTAAGAAAAAAAAATTTAAAAAGCCAACAACCTACCGAACATATAGGTTCAATCTGACTAATTTGAACTACTATAGTTAGACGATCTCAAGTTGTTATTTCAAAAGCTAAATAACTCAAAAAATGGTTACAGTCGTAAACGGCCTGCAAACAAAGGATCTAATGCTGGGATTGACCATCTTTCCGCAAAAGGGACTGGCTAATTTAATAAACCCAAATTTCCAAGGCTGTTCAAACTTAGGACTCTGCTTGCTGAGACTGTGAAAGATGGAGGGATGCCTGTATCTTAGGACCATGTAATACCCGGCGCCTCTGGGCTGTCCTCTCCTAGATGATTTTCATTTTCCTCTAAGTTAAGTGCAGATGTCTTGCAACACTGAGCATTTCAATCAAAAAACATTTTTTTTTTGAGAACTAAAAAAAAAAGTTCTCCCTGAAAATTCGATCACTAGAAGGTTGGCATGTGAAGGACAAAAGAAATGAATCTTTTCAATGTATATTTATTATTTTCATTTTATTCCTTCCTATCCACAGCCCATAAAAGTGTTCCTTTTTTATTTGAAATACATTCAAAAGTATTCAAGTTTAACAAAAATGTGTTTATTACTTATGATATGGGTTTTCTAATTACTGCTTGAGAGAAAGAACTACAGTGAGATAAATAAATTATCTAAATAACGTCAGTTTACATTGATGAAATGGGGTGAATTTTGCTTTGTAAGATTCTAATTATTTTATATTTTCAATTATTTATTTTTGCCTAGTCTTATTCTGAAATGATTTGAGGCAGGTTGAAAAGATGCAGGCAATCTAGAAAGATAAATTTTTATTAAAAAGTGAGAGAAATATAATAAGGGAAAAATAAGAGCAGAAAAATAAAATGAATGCCAGAGTGACAGCCACAAATAATACAGGCAGTAAAACCCTATATACACTCATGGGAGACAGGCCAGAACACCATTCTGTGTCCCATGTTTTCTAGCAGATAACAGGAACTGGAAAATGTAGAATCACAGTATCAAAAAACTAAGAGCAAACAAGTTGACTAGGACAAGAATACACATTTCTTATAAGAAGAAAAAAGAGAAACTACTCTTGGTGTCCTTATAGAGAGATACTGTGAGATTTATTTAATAAACCCCTTCATACCATCCTTCAAATAAACACAGTGAGATGTGTAATTGTACTGCTTCTATATAACATACTTTTATGTGAGTTGATGACATTACAACAAAGCACAGTTCAGTAAAAACCATTTCACCCAGGGACTGTATATTAGTCCACAGAGAGTTCTTTCTGAGTCTGGATTAATTCAGAGATAGATTTTATTACAGAGGGGATGCACAGGTAATAAGTATACTTTTCATGGCACTTTTTTCCTTAGAACTTAACATAGTTTTTAAATAAGTCTTTCATCTCACTCTAGGCTATAACTTCATAAGTATACAAACAACAACATATCCCCACGTCCAACAAAGCAGCTGACACATAGCAAGCACGCGAACATTTGCTCGATGTTGAATGAATGCTTGATTTTCAGGAATTTCTACAAATGTTGTTCCTCTCAAACATTTCAGGATTTTCTCCCTGTCAAGCACCTGGAGGGCAGGCAGTGTATGTGATAGATCCTTGTGGAGATATATAATTAAAGCAATCAGTTGGACTCACTTGAGCTCCTTTCCAATCAAGCCAGTAATTGTAGGTACAGTGCCTGAAATTAGATAATGCTGGACTTATATAGCAACAAACTATCATCTTTCATTAAAATCATGTACTACTAAGCCAGCACAAGTATGGTTATTAAGCTTAATCACACTGGGGAACTCTGGGAGCAGGTATAAAAGATGGGTCTCAGAGATCCCACACAACAGGAGAGGGAACTATGGTATTTATACACCAACTTCCATCAGGCACCGGTTGAGGCTATCCCCAAAGGGATGTCAGTTCCTTGACATTTCTGGCCTGTCTTATTTGAGGGCAGGGCAGGATCTGAGGATCAGGAACTTCTCTGCATAGGTAAGGACAACAGCACCAGGGGCACTACAAGATCTGCTACAATAAATTTGTTTAAGGTGACATAGTAGATTTTTTTAAAAGGAAAAGATTAGGTGGAATTTGACAATTTTATCAAATAATATTCTACTGTTAGACTTCTTCAAGCATCAGAAAGAAATATCCATCCATCCATCCTCTTTTGTCCTCCTCCCTAGACTGAAAAGATCACAGTGTAGATTCACATTTGGTGAACTTAAAACCTCTAAGCAGAGGTTTTTCTATCACCTGAATGACAGTGATTTTACTCACTTGCTATTTAATTTCTTTATTATTTTTATTTCTATTACCACATCTTTACTTTCTCCAAAAAGAAATTTTCAGTGATACTCTGGGAACTATACCTAGAAACAAGCTATACAACTTGAAATCTGAAGCACAATATGCATTTTCTTAAATCCTAAAATAGTCTCAATCAATTAAGATCAGAGTAATGGTTACCAAGCAGCTTGGAGAAGCAAGGACATCATACTTTCCAGTTAACAGTCAGAGAAGTTGCAAGTGAACAACAAAATATGTTTCATGGCTAAGCAAACAGTCTTTCCTGGGAGTGAGTCAACAAAAGTAAGGGCAGCTTATCTTCATCTACAATTGGTAAAATGTGAGTTACAGAATGTTAATTCTGAAAGCCAAGTCAGTAACTTGAAAAAGAAGTGGAAAATAAGGAAAGAACAATGGAGATTAAGATTTTTAAAAAGCTGTTTCTAATTTAAGCATGTTGGGTATACATACAAACCCTGGTTACAGTGGGTATGGTGGAAGAAAGGGGGTTAGGTCTCAGGTGTTTCAAAATGACACATGGAAAAGCAATTGTATCAATTAAGATTATGTTTGGCTACAACAGAGATAAATATGGAAGCTCAAAGGAAATAGGAGATTGTCATTTTTCTTTCTCAATTAAAAGAGGTCCAGAGGTGGGCAGGTTAGGCTGCTATGGTAGTTCCATGCTATTATCAGGAATCTTGATGCCCATTTTTCTACTTCAACTTTCTAACATATGCCTGCTATTCCCAAGATGTTCTCATGCTTTAGAGTAACTGCTGGAGTTCCAGCGATCACTTTGGTGCAGGTTAGGTGCAACCCAACAGATAGAGTAAAAACAAAACAAAACAAAACAAAACAAAAAAAAAAACTGCCTCCCAAATAATTTAAATACACAGTCATCCTAGAATTTCATACCCTTCAGTATGTTTCCACTGTGGTCAACATTACTTATCACATGAACAGAGTTGACTACAAAGGAATCTGGAACTCTCATTGTTTGTTTGTTTGCTTATGATAGGTAGCTATGACCAGGATTGAACTGTCACCGGGATTTATATGTATACTAGACTTGCTTAATTTAGAAACAGCTCATTAGAACTGACAGAATAGACAGTTAGTTAGACATGAGCTGGACTCATGGGTGATGATGAATAGTTTATACATTAGAAGCCTGGGGGCAAAACATTTGACTTTGTCCTACAGGCTTTCAGGACCTCTCAACATCCTGGCCTTGGCTTCCAAGTCTTCTGGGCCAACAGACCAAGAGCTACAGGTGCAGAGCATGACCTCTCCTTTTCCACCTCTGCTGCCGGGTAAACCCTGGACTCATTATAATGTATTACACTGCAGTTTGTGGGGGAAGGCTACCATTATGGTTCTGATACAAACCTCATAGGTTTGATACAAAAACTCTCCCTCTCGACCACTGGGAGGAGTCCCCCCAGCTGACTGGAAGCTGCCTCTATTAGAGACCTTCCTGTCCATGACCCAAGACCCTACTTACATAAAAAGAAAAGACCCCTGTAGCCTCTGGGCAGTTGCCACCATTAGGCCTGCCCCCTGTCCCATCTTGAGATAAACTGCTCTGTGCTTCCTATCTTCCTTCTGGCTATCTTTATTTGAGCATGAATCCTCAGGTATATCTTTTGAAGAACCAAGACTTCCATTCATACAACGTAGATTCTCCCACAGGTTACAAAACCTTAATTTCCATCATTCTTTTTCTTATTTTCCACTTGTATTTCAAGTTATTGACTTGGCTTTTGGCTTTAATATTCTATTACTATTCAGAGTTCTGTTATTGTCATAGAAGGGAAAAAGTGATTCTTGTTTTAGGCCATTAAAAGTTACTGTCTCTATAGCCACATAAGGGTAAGACCACACTTGAGTGTGGCCTTTATCTTAAAAACAGGCACAGAAAAAGAGATGGGTTGGGTGGTGTCATTCCTTAAAAATTTTGACCAGCCAACACACAAAGAGTCATTCTCCTTCATCCATCCTCATGACACCAGAAAGTACATCCAGTTCAGTGCTATGTTTTAATCACAGTGTTTGTGGTGCATTGACTCTATGCCAAGTTCTCTGCTAACTGATAAATTTACCCCTTGAAACAACCAATGTACATGGGAACTATTTTATGTATTTTACAAATGAAGAAAGAAATAAAGTGATAAGGACACAGAGTTAGGAAGTGCTAAAACTATAACTTGAGCCAGACATTTAAACCCTAGAGCCTCATTCTTCACCACTATGCTATAATTATGTTCCCTTTTTTATAGCTTGACAGATCCAGGATTAGAGTGAGTGAGCTATATGCCCAGGGCACAAAACTCAACAGGGTGTAAGAACATTCAATAGTCAAAATAAATAATATTTTGATGAAATATTTTTAAAATAAATATAAATGAAAAAATGTTCAGATAAATAAAATGTCAAAATTTTAAATAAAGACATAAATATTTGAATCAGGAAAATGTTCTATGACTTAACTCTATGAGATCTGACAAGAGAAAACTTGGTCCCATTTAAAAATAAACCTGCGCATCACCTCAACCAGTTTCTCAATACCATCATTACTGACATTTGGGGCTAGAGAATTCTTTTAAGGGACAGGCTTTCCTGTATAATGTAGGATATTTAGCAATACCCCTAGACTGTACTCATTGGATGCCAAATGGACTTCCTTCAAGTTGTGACAACCAAAAATGTTTCCAGATATTGCCAAATTTTCCACTGGGAACTAAGTCACTTGGTTAAAAACCATTCACCTAGGTACATCTGATTTATTTTTGAATTGTTAAAAATAATTTTAAGTCTCTTTAAAACTGCACATTTTTTTCTTATAACACATTCATACCAGAAATGTAGTAAATGACTTTATTAGTGATAGGTTTGTTTTGTACAAACATACTAAGCCAATGTGATGAATTCATCCTTTGCTCATTGTAATTTAAAAAGTCCTGTGTGGCTTGATTATGTGCTCTATGAAGAGGAAAGGTGAGCTCAGGTGAGCTGAAGTTGAATTTTTCATCATGCTATTTTTCCAACATTAGATCGCAATTAACTTTTACATCTTTCTTACCTCAAACATCCTTGTAATTCATACCTAACATCCCAAGCCCTCATTAAAGAGACAAGCGAATCAGATATTAAAAACAAAAACACAAAGAAACAGGAGCAGGAGGGAAAGAAGGAGTAGAAGGGGAGGCTGTGGTAGGAGAGATTAAGTGGTCTGAAGGACCCAGGATATTGCAAAGGTGCACATAATCATTCCTGCTGGTATAACGGAAAGATTCTGTGTCGGTTTTGGCAGTTCACAGACCTTGCTTCTAATCCTGACTCCTCCTTTTTTTAACTGTGTGATGTTAGCTAAATTACTAACTTTTCATTCTGTAAAGTGTACTCAATAATTCAAGTCTCTTGTGGGTTCTAAGGAGATTGCAATAAAAGTGTCTAAAGCAGTGACACATACAGATAGGAAACACATGTTAATTTCTATTATCCTTTCTTGTTTGCATTCAGATGTTTTCTCTCTTCACTAGGTTTGTAAAAAATTTTCATATGCTCCTGAAGCATAAGAATGTGATACAGGACAACATACTTTCTATGCAAAACCTCAATGCAACAAAATAATGTCTGTGGCCCAGGAAGTTGGTCTCATTTCTGCTTGCTTGATCCTTATGCCACTCTGTAACTTACTAAGGCCAAACTAGGAAAACTGCCCTGCTCTCTGGACCATTGAGATAAATAGAGTGGATACCACAAAATCATGTAAAGTTTCCAGAAATTGGAGATGAGGGGAAGAGTAAGGAGGGAAACTGCCTCAGTATTAGTGTTCTTGTTAAAAAAAAAAAAAGTACTTCTAGTTTAGATAATTGATCCTTGGTTTGTATTCTTTTACTATATTAATAATAAAATGTTAAGTATATATTCTTTATAAAAATATTTCTGTGTCTATATTGTGATGTTTTTCATAATAAAATGCCTCAAAGATCTACTTTTTTCCCTCTTCTCATTGAGATTCCATTGAGTTAAATCTACTCAGAAGTGTTCCTCAGAGACTGTCAATGAGAAAATATACCTTTGCTTTAGAGTCTCTCCTTTTGCAGTTCTTGTTTACATATTTTTCATTTAATGTTGAATAGTGTAAGTTAAAGTCATTCAAAATGTCTCTCACTATCCTTCTTTTCATAACTTGATTTGAGTTTTTCTTTTCCAACTAAAAATAGTGCAATTGCAAATTTTCTATTTAATGATGTGCTTTTTAAAGATAAAATATAATATGCTAAAATTATGCTATCTCCATGAATATGGAGACTTCATAAGGTTGACTAAAACATGAAGCAACTGAAATAATACCATCTTTTCACAACATTCAATGTCCTGTTAAATAACCTGTCAAACTCCTTCTAGTAAACTCAAATTATTTACAAACATTGAATTTTTAAAAATACATTTATCTAAGGAAGCCATAAATAACAAGTTCAATTTTCATGAATAGTCAATGCATTTAATGCATCTATGAATTGTAGATAAGCTATTTTACTCGGGTTATACCACAGAAGAGAAAGAGATCATAATATGCATCCCCAGAAAACTACTCCCCCAGCACAGAGGAATTTTATTATTGGAAATCAGAAAGAACCACATCCTAGAAGCTTGGATAAGTAAAGCAAGGCTCAATAATAAGGGAGAGGTATTATACACCATCTGCTACAGTTTAGGTAATCAAAGAAGCAGATTCTCAGATGGTGATTAGCATGGGGGAGGATTATTAGGGAGTGCTCCTGAGATCAGCACCCACAGAAGGGAAGGGAAAAAAGAAAGGAAGCCAAAATTTGGCAGGGGGAACAAGTTGGGCCGTGCTGTATTCACACAAGGTAGGCCTTGGCCAGCTCTATGAGGAGCTCTGAATCAAGGATGACCCTCAATGTTTTTAAGAATTCAGGCCAGGGATGCCTAGGTGGCTCAGTTAAGTGACTGCCTTTGGTTTAGGTCATGACCCTGGAGTCCTGCTTCAGGCTCCCTGCTCAGTGGGGAGTCTGCTTTTCTCTCTGACCCTCCCGCCTCCCATGCTCTTTCCCTCATTCTCTCTCTCTCAAATAAATAGATAAAATCTTAAAAAAAAATTCAGGAATTCAGGCCAGGAGGTTGAGCCTTTATAGTTCACTGTTAAGGGGGTCACTACTTTGGGCCAAGTGGCTTTTAATGAGGTAATTCAGCAGAAGGTTATCACTGAGATCTGGATGCTGGTAGCATACACAGCGCTTGGATCAATATGTCCTTCATTCCTAGGGGAGGTTTGGGGGGCACATCACAACATCTACTACTACTACACTTTTCTTCTTTATGTTTTTATCAAAGCCACTTAATATAAACACTATTATGCCTTTAAAAGCCATCACTAATATCTCTATGAAAGAAGTAAAATAAGCTATTTGAAAAACAAAGCTGCAAGCACAGAATAATATTTTTGAATACATTAATAACATAGTTATTCCCCAGCCAAAAGATCTGACAGATGGAGACCCTAGGGTAACAGGTGGTAAAGGGTTTTGTCCTGGGTCATAGTCTTGGTTAATGTAGACTCAAGTTTCTAAGCTCCACCATTCTTTACCCTATAATATCCTACATATTAGTGCTTTCCTCTTGCTTTCTACCAAATCCATTTCCTAGCAATCCTAGATTAAAATAACCTATAAAAGTTGGGGGAAAATAACAAACATATATACAAAAACCATGAAAATTCAGAGGATAGATTGGCGAAATTTTCATGGTCAAACTCTAATGATCTTTCCAAGAATACTGTGATTATATCCACTCCTTTCTTCATCTTGATAAATCAAGAGAAATGTGTGGTATTGGGAAATGGGAAATAACTTCTCTTAGTTGCCCTAAGTTGTCAGAGCCAGAGAAACTGCTAGGGCCATATCTATCAGCTCTTATGAATTGCTCTGATTTTTCAAGATCTGCTATTGTATCATGTTGGGTCTGTATTGAACGGGATTATTAGACATGAAAGAGAGCAGTGATGTTGGTCACACTTATTTCCATCTGGATCGAAGCCCCCTATGAGTTCTACCTCAGGAGTACCTCCCCCACCGGTATCTCATAAATGGATTACTCGGGACACCCAAGGATCTCTGCCAAAGATTACATTTTAAGGTCTCTTTCTAACTCTACCTTTATATCTAGCTTTGGTCTCTAAAATTAACAGACTCAAGAAGAGATAGAGGTATGATAATTATGGCTAGTCCAAGCTTCTTGCCAAAGTGAATGCAAAAATTGAAAAAAACAGCAGATCCTCCTTAAAGTATGAATCACAATCAATAGTATATTCACCACTGGCTGCCATAAAAGTTTCAGGATGATTCAGCAGAGAAGGAGGAATGTTCATGAATTTGTCTTCTTGCTGCCTGGGTGGTGTCCTATCAGGTGTATTAAAGTCAAAAGCCCACATCTCTACTATGGAATCAAGTAACAATTCAAGTTAGTAAACAGAAATCAGCAATTACTCCTGTCCCTGGTGAGCAATGCAATAGTTCCCATGCTTTCCATACATATGCATACTGTCAGTGATGGTGATGTTGGACCTGATGGTGGTCACTACAGATGACACTGACTAGCCAAATTGGAGCCAGGATGCATTCACAGCAGAGGGTCTCACCAGTTAATAAAATTCAGAGCTGTCAGAGAGGATCTGTCAAGTGTGAGTCTCTGTTTTTCACTTAGAAACTTGAGTGCCACAGGCCCATAGCAATGTTTAGCCTTTAAAAAATTCAGTCATGTATAGATTCTGAATCCTTTTGCCCAAAAAAACTTAAATGTAGTGTGAAAAATATGAACTAAAGGTGATACCCCAGTCAAAACTCATTGTTTTTTAAAGAGATAGAGAACGAGAGAGGCAATACAAGCAGGAGTAGGAGAGGAAGACACAGGCTTCCCACTGAGCAGAGAGCCTGATGTGGGGCTCAATTCCAGGACCCTGAGATCATGACCTGAGCTGAAGGCAGATGCTTAACAACTGAGCCACCCAGGCGCCCCTCAAAACTCATTTAGAAGGAAGAGCCATGGTTAATTCCAAGGCAGGAGTCATCCTACATAAAGGAATAGGTCAATCAGATTTTTCAAATTGAATGATGAGGTAATTTTTATTCTGCCATCTTAGGACAAGGACCAATAGGCAAGATGCCTAACCAGTGTGCTGAGGCTGGCAGGCTGTACACCGAAATTAGTTAAATTTTATCTCCACACATTTGGTCACTTTTACTAATTTCATTACATGTCTTCCTTGGCAGGTGATAGTTTTATACAGTCACCATTATTCATCACATTTCACAAATCCTACTTCTATTTAGTGAGGCTCGTTTCTGGAGAGAAGAGAGAAGTTCAAGTCAAATGAATCTATTTACCCCCAGAGACTCTTTCCACAGGGCAGACTCCAGTAGGCCCCAAATTCTTGAGTTCTATCACATCACTTCATCAGATATACTGGCTAATTAAATTTTAGAACAAGGGTGAAAAAGGTAAGTCTCAAACTAATCTATAAGATCCTGCAGCCATCTTTCTAGGAGCTACGTTACGAGAAAATTTAGTCAATTTATACTCTTACAATCCTCAAGTTCAACCTGTTTGAGATCATTAAAAAGTGAGTGGAAGGAGACAACCATTTTAATACTGACATCTTGATTCCCACGAAGCCTAAGATTGGCTAAGTCCTAACGTCCTGTCTCTCACTTGAGGTAGCTTGTTGTTGCAAAAACACAGCAAAATATTAAGATCTCAACTTCTCTACAATAGTGCAGCAGAAAATACCCATGTCCACTTCAGTCCTTCATAAGGCTAAAATATAAACATTAGGATGATTTTAGAATTATAAAATAAGCACAATCTAAATTTCAGATTTTTTTCTCCCAATTCTGTCTCCTAACTCTCATAATATCTGGGAAACTTGTTTTTTATTCATAAAATGAAAAGGAAGGATCTTATGATAACCAGGACTTCTGACTTCTAACATTGAGTAATTCTACATTTATATCAATAAATGGGACAGTTATGGGACAGTTTTTCATCTTGATGATAATTTTATGTTCTTTCCTTTTCTCTGGTTTCTACCAACTAAGTACAAGTCTCTATCATATCTTGGTTAAATTACTGCAATAAATTTCTGCCCTGAGCATGTTTATGATTTTAGCTATACTTTGCCCTCAACTCCTGAATGGTCCTTATACCTGAAGTGGAATCCCATTGCTCCAAGTTCAAAAGCCTTCACATAACTTCAGAGACCTAAGAGATAGTATCTTCTAGACCATACTAGAGATCTGTCTCATTTTCACCACATTCCTGTCTTGTAATTCATTCAAATATAATGGTCATCTTTCCCACCTCAGGGTCTTCCCACACTCACTGTCAAACTGCCTCATTAACATGCTGACTCTATATCCCATCTCTTCCTTCATTTCTCACCTTAAATACCACTGTTTCAAGAATAGGCATTTTTGATCCACCTAGATCAATTCTCTCTAAAATCAGTTCTTTCTACTTCAACACTGAACATTTTGCTTTATAGCACTTCGCACAATACTAATGGATTTGGTGGGATTATTTATTATATTTATGCTTTCCCCAAGGGGTTGCTTATTTTGATAATTTCTGTATAGCCTGGGTCTGGCACACTGTCTAGCACAAAAGAAGTATGTGAAGAACAGCTGTGAAGGTGAAATATCTCTAATAAAATGTTTAATTTTACTCATGTAATCCAATTCTGGTAGCCTCTCTCTTATCCCTCTTATTTTTAAAATTTCATACAATTGCCATGGACAAAAAAAAAAGCAGCACACGATGCTACCTGTTGTGCACTATGATTAAACTGCTAACTAAGCTAGAGCTCTATACATCTGAAGATGCCCTGTTCCAAATATTCTAAACATACCTTCTTTAGCATATACGCAGGAGACATGCCTGATACACAGCTGTTCTAAAGTATTCTTGCTTAATTAGGATCTACATGTTCTATGGCTTTAGTCAGCTACTGTTGGAAAGCAGATACAATTTCTGTCAATCAAACTTATTCATATGGATCACTAATAATTGGTCTTGACAGAGTCACCATGAACTAACACCTCAGTACAAAAAAAAAAAAAAAAAAAAGGCAAGGCATGCTTCTCAAATAAACAAAAATACAGAAATAAGGCCATAGTGAAAGTTTACATAAAGATCTACAAAGGATATTTTGGATTTACAAAAACAAATTTCTTTGCACATATCAAGTAATGCAAAGCAAGTTTTGTCCCCTTTGAATCCAAAATAAACAAAAGAAATCATAATATATATTTTTAATTTATTACTACTCAAACATATCATGGGATACCTAATTCTGTGGCACAGAGGCTTGTTCACACCAAGACTTACTCATCTGTAGGATTTAAAAGGGTCATCCCATAGCTTTCCCCTTATAATTTTCGGGTTTTCAATGAAAGTAAGCAGAGGAGGCTAGAAAAAATTCAATTCTAACTCTCCCTCCCCCTTCCTCCTACTTTTTAACCTTATCTCCAAAAGGAAAGAAAAATGGAGTAAATTGGATTGGTAGTATGAACAATGGCAAGAGAATAGAGAAAAGGAGGCAAGTGTTTTGGGTGAAAGCAGAATGAAGAAGGCAAGAGAGATTAAGATTACATTTCTTCATGTGCACCATATATTCATAGTAACAGATAATCAGACCATGAGATTAGAGGCTGTCCTGCTGAGCTAGCGGATCTTCACTTGGCGGGGGCACTGGACACCCAAACACCCAAACAAACTGCTTCACACAGTGAGGACTGGTATGAAACCATGCACATCAGCTTATCTTCTGGTTTAAGGTGACCATCTTTTGAATAAATAGAGAGTGGGGTCAAAATCAATCTGTTGTTTGTCTGTTGGCAATGCCAAACCTGGAAGAATTTTATTTATTGAAAGATTTATGGAGAGACAGAGAGAATAAAGACTGTAAAAAAAAATCCCTTCAATTGAAAAAGGAAAAGAAAACCTGTCCTTTAGAATTGGAATCAAGGTAACTACATTATTTAGAAAAATGCTTCAAATTAGCTGTGATCAATCCATCTATTATCTATCTATCTAGAGAATATTACTGAAGCATTAAAAAAGAATGATATCTTGTCATTTGCAACAACATGGATAGGCCTAGAGGGTGTAGTGCTGAGTGAAATAAATCAGACAGAGAAAGACAAATACCATATGATTTCAGTCATATCTGGAATTTAAGAAACAAAACAAATGAACAAACAAAGCCAAAAAGACAAACAAATAAATCCAGACTCTTAAATACAAAGAGCAAATTGGTAGTTGCCAGAGGAGAGATGGATGTGGGTGTTGGGCAAAATAGATAAAGAGGATTAAGACAACACTCAACATGATGAGTACTGGTGAAAGTATAGAACTGTTTAATCCCTACATTATATACCTGAAACTAATATAATGCTGTATGTTAATTATGTCAATTAAAAAAAAACAATAAAGAAGTACATTAAGCAAAAAAGAAAATAAAAAAGGAAAGTTTCAAATTAATAATTATATTATTTAGAAGCAAGAAGCTATTGAGTTTGATATCCATGTTAGAAAGTAAGAAGATAATAATGCTTTCAGTATAAAATGAATAGAAAGTTATATGGACATAACATGCTAAAACTAAAATACGGAAATTAAAGGGAGAAGAGTAGGATAAGGAAGAGTCAAAACTGAAACTAATAACGTCTTACTAAGTTTAAATTTGCAATGGCATTAAGGAAAACTAAATGCATAAATCAGAGGAATAACCTGAACATTTCTCACTAAAAGCAAAGAAAAAGGGCAGACAAAGGAAAAAGTTTGAAAAGGTCATGCTTCTAAGGAGGGTTGAGAAGAGTGAGGAACACAAGCATCCGGAATAGAAGAAATATGAAAAGACATAGCTGAAGAGAAAATATCTCAACTGGAAAAAATTAAGGAGATCTAAAACAGGATTGCAATGTTTCAGGTGAAATCAGTCAAAAGAGATGATGCCTTACCAGGGCCAAAAACATACAAAAAAAAAAAAATTTCTACAAGTCCCAGGCAGAAAAAAGAAGTCCTGATGGAAACCAAGCCTCAGATTTCCCTATCATAAAGGGGAAGAATGGAGAAAAAGCTATAGTTTTTGAGACAATGGAATGGAATAGAGGAAATGCTTATGTGTTTAAATTATCTTTTAAAAGCAAAAGAAAAAGAAATTAATTCTCAAGCACATAAAAACACAAAAAACACCATCACCAACCTTTGTTTGAAATCAAAGATTTACTACCAACTCCAGATGACTTAGAGGTGAGAGAAATTTCAGAATTCAAAGATACAGAAAGTTTTAGAACTCATTATTAGATTAAGAACTATTATTAGAACTATTAAGAGACTATTAAGAACTATTATTGATATTGCCATTACAATTAAGAATAATAGCAGATAACATGCATCACAAGCTCATTTTGTGTGCAGTACTACATGTGACTTATCTCATCTTCAGTACTACCTTTCACATAAACAGTTTTATCTATTTACAGTGAATACACTGAGGTAGAAAAATCCCCAAGATTGCTATAGCTCATAAATATCTTGCTTGAAATTAAACTCTCAATTTCAGTCAAGACACTAAAGCTTTTCATTGCCATGTTTGAATGCAACATCAGGTTTAAATTAATTAATTGTAGCCCGGTGTCAAAACTTGGTTCAGCTCTTTCTGTACGCATAATTCATACAATGTTTTGGCCACATACAACCCTTTAAACAGTAAAGAAAATATTGTTCTTTTCCAGAACTTACTAGTCATGGATAGCCTGTATATAGCATTTATCAAGTGACAGGCACTCTGCTAAGCAGTTCACACATATTAATTCATCTATCCTCACTCTATCAATGTGAACCCAAAGCAGAGAGACAGCAAATAACTTGTCCAAGGTCACCCATCTTCTAAGTGACAGACACAGATTTTATCTTAAACTCTATATAATATTGCTTTTATTAAAATGGTTGGGACGGGGATGCCTGGGTGGCTCAGTTGATTGATCAACTGCCTTTGGCTTGGGTCATGATCCTGGGATTTAGTCCTGTGTCAGGTTCCTTGCTCAGTGGGGAGCCTGCTTCTCCCTCTGCCTGCTGTTGCCCCTGCTTGTGCTTTCTCTCTCTCTCTCTCTGACAAATAAATAAATTCTTAAAAATAAGTGCTTCAGACACTAGGGGGATTTTTCTTCACTATTCTTCACAATCATAATTGTGTAGAAAATTATCCAAGAACTTGAAAAATTATTTTTCATATTTTTAAACCTTATATTGAATAGTTTCATTACTTGTTCTTGTTCAATGAGAAAAACTAATAAATCAACCTAATCACAGAAATATCCTCTCAGCAAGCCCCAATGGATATCTTCTTCCATCAAAAAATATTCCGCTGATAACTACCCTTCATAGTCAGACTATAAAAGATGATGTCAATATGCATAGGAAGAAAAAAAGAAAATTAGAGAACACATTAAAATGTTAAAAGTCTGTATCTGTTCAGGGAATTAGGGATGTTTTCTTTACCCTTCCCATGTTCTCCAAATTTTACAGCTTTCCCTCCAGATCAGTATAAACTTATGCATGTAATATATAAGCACAGCTAAGTAAAAAATGATACATAAAAGTACTGACAAGAAAGATAACTATGTTATGAGGGTTTATTCCTGGATGGTGAGGCTAGAGATGGATTTTTCTTTTATTATTTTTTTTAATTGTTCAAATTAATCAGAATACCTTATTTTGGTGATGGAAAATCATTATTTTTAATAAAAAGAATTATAGCATATCATCACAAAAATTCATGCTTGGTGGTTATTTTCAGTAGAACAGACCACACAGGTCATACACATTCGGAATCTACTGAAGCTCTGCTGTGTATCATGGGCAGCCTCTGGGTTTGCTTTTACTTTTCAGTGGTTTACTCATACTGTATACATCATTTACAATGGTAAATCTCTTAGTACACTAACCCACATCATAAAATTCTCAGAAGTTTTCAAACCTCTAATGTGCCATATTTTAACTAAAGCCTATTCAGATCATCTTTTTCACATAGAATCTTAACTTTTTTTTACAAAAGGAAATAATTTATTGAAGCAAATACTGAATATTACATATTTATTTGTGTATTTAAAATTCTAATTTAAATACTAAAATTACCTAGAGTAAAGCAGTTGATGTAAAGTTTATATTATTAATTCTAAGTAATTTACTCAATACACAGTAATAAATATAGCTTTGTTTGAGTTTTTAAGATTAAAATTATTGAACAAACATTTATTACTGATGTCTAACTATCAAGCACAGAGCTAATGGAAGAGAAACATCTTATTTGCCAGAATTCTGTTAGGTGAAAAAAATAGCTTTGTTCCTCTTTAACATTAATGAATATGAATGAAGAACTACACATAAACATTCTAAATAATTCTAAATGCTAATATGCTATGTATTGAGGCAATTCTGGAAAGAATATTTAAATATTTTTGTGGAAATAAATACCAAGCATACCTTTAATCATGCACTGGTAAACATGGGTTTCTCCTTTATCTTATCTCACAATCATTACTTATTAGCTCAGAAGTAATATCCTAGGGGATATTCTTCCATAACCTAGAATTTAGTAATTAGTTTGGCATTAAATAGAGGTCTTGAGATGAAGAATCATCTAAAGTTAGTTTCAAAGTGCACATTTGAGTATAGTCATCACTAGCACTCAAGCAATTGGCATGGGCTTGCCTTCCATATTGAGAGTGATCTCAAGCATTACATAGTATCTGTGGTTAAGGTAATTACATAATTTCTTCCTAACACAAAACAAGATCAAAATGAATGCATCAAGAGTTTGAGACTAGAACGTTTCTTTTTTTATATATAATTTTTTTTTTAATTTGACAGACAGAGATCACAAGTAGGTAGAGAGGCAGGCAGAGAGAGAGAGGGAGAAGCAGGCTCCCTGCTGAGCAGAGAGCCCCATGTGGGGCTCCATCCCAGACCCTGGGATCATGACCAGAGCCGAAGGCAGAGGCTTTAATTCACTGAGCCACCCAGGTGCCCCTAGAACATTTCTTGAATATTAATTATGAACTGGGATATTAGGAAGGAAAAGAAAGGCTGAGAAGAGAGGACAGGGTGGAAAGAGGTAGTAGTCTGGTGACTCGAATAATATTCAATTGATGTGACTGTTCATTTATTTGTCCATTTAAAAATATTTTTGAAGCATCTAGTAGGTGTCGGGGACTAATGATGCAAAAAGAAGCAGGGCAGCCAGGCTTCCAGTCTCAAAGCAATTCAAAATCTCCTAGTTAGCAGATACAGAGATTGCAAGCCCTAGTTCCTTACCCTAATTCTTTTCACCTGAAACTGGAAATTGCCAATTAAAGGTAGGGCACCCAGTTCTTTTGAGATGCCCTTAAAACGATGGTCCTTCAAAAGAATCTTTGAAAGCAAACTAAGGAAAGTTTTATTCTAATTACTAACCATGATGCAGCTCTTTTTAAAGAAAATTGTTCAAAAAAAGGAGGGCTGGTAAGAGGAAACTTTTGCAGGTGATGGATAAGTTTATGGTGTTGGTAGTGATAATGGTTTCATGGGCACGCACTTTTCTCCAAATAAATGAAGTTGTACCCATTAAATTCCTACAGGTTTTTTTGTTTTGTTTTGTTTTGTTTTGTATGTCAAGCATACACCAATAAAGCAGTTAAAAAAGGGAAGAAGGAAGGAAGGACAGAGAGAAAGAAGAAAGAAGATTATTCTGATGCTTTTTGTGCAGTTCAAAGATTTCAAAATGTATTAGAAATGGTTTTAAATCTCACTGGATGTAATGGTCTTCTTATCTATTCCACGTTCTTCCTTCAATTCATTCTCCCTGTTGTCAGCACCAGGCTATCGGGCAAACTGGCATTGTCTGATAATATAGATCTCTTTTAAGACCATCCCAAATCACCCACTACATTAAAGTCCTTTTGGTTTCTATTTACTTTTGACCCTATGCATCCTGAGAACTTCATATCCACATGCTACTTGCTTTTCCTCATTCACACCCTGCTCTTGTCCAGCTGCAGGTTTTGTAGATACAGTCCTCCTCTGATGCTCTTTCTGTACTTATCCAGCAGCCTATTACCCCAGGGCCACCTTTCCTAAGAAATTACCTCCAACCCTCTACACAGAATCAACTCCTCCATTTGTCTTAATTTCCTGGGATATGATTTAACCCTCCTTCCTTTTGCCTTTCTTCCTTCCATTTCACAAAATCCCATTTCACTTAAAATAAATCCAAATTCCTTATCCATTCATCCATTGAAGGGCATCTTGGTTCTTTCCACAGTTTGGCAACCGTGGCCATTGCTGCTATAAACTTTGGGGTACAGATGGCCCTTCTTTTCACTACATCTGTATCTTTGGGGTAAATACCCCTTCAACAGACGAATGGATAAGGAAGATGTGGCCCATATACACTATGGAGTATTATGCCTCCATCAGAAAGGATGAATACCCAACTTTTGTAGCAACATGGACAGGACTGGAAGAGATTATGCTGAGTGAAATCAGTCAAGCAGAGAGAGTCAATTATCATATGGTTTCACTTATTTGTGGAGCACAACAAATAGCATGGAGGACAAGGAGAGTTAGAGAGGAGAAGGGAGTTGAGGGAAATTGGAAGGGGAGTAGAATCATGAGAGACTATGGACTCTGAAAAAAATCTGAGGGGTTTGAAGGGGCGGGGGGGTGGGAGGTTGGGGTACCAGGTGGTGGGTATTATAGAGGGCACGATTGCATGGAGCACTGGGTATGGTGCAAAAATAATGAATACTATTATGCTGAAAATAAATAAAAAGTAAATTTTAAAAAATAGTAAAAAAATAATAAAAATTTAAAAAAAATAATAAATCCAAATTCCTTACCATGATTTCCATGACTGAACCCTGTGGCACAAACACACTAATTGTATCATCCTTTCCCTTGCAGTGCAAGGGAATTTGATTTGCATCTAACCAATAAAATCTGGCAAAGACAAAAGGACAGTCACTCTCTAATTATATTACATTATATAAGACTCCATCATAGACTTCAGTGAGAGATACTCTTGCCTGGCCTTGAAGAAGTCAGGTACCATGTTATGTCTGTATGAAGGCCTAATTGGCAAGAAACTTTGGGTGCATCTAGAAGCTGAGAGTGGCCCCTGGTAGCAAGACAATGGGGACCTCAGTCCCCTAAGCACAAAGAAATGAAATCTACCAACAACCACATGAGCTGAGCCCCAAAAGAAGGCAAGCATTATGAGTGGAGTCTTTCAAGACTAGGACCCTGAGCCGAAGACCCAGTTAAGCTGTACCCAGACTCCTGATCCCTGGAAACTGTGAAGTAAACAAAAAATATGTTATTTTAAGATGCTAATTTTGTGGTTATGCAGCAATAGAAAATTAATACTAACCCTTAACTTCTCTACCACTTTCCCTGACCTTCTCCCCTTATATCATCTAGATCTGGACACTTGGACCCTCTTTTTTCAATCCTCACTTCAGGAATTTTGCACATGTGGATCCCTCTGTTTGGAACACTTCCTCCGTACCTGTCCTATGACTGGCTCCATCTCAGTTTATGCCATTTTATTTTAAGCATCCGCTTAGCCACTTCTTCAGCTACTCTGTCTCAAATCAATATTCCTCCATCCCATTATGGTGTAGTACCAAATTTGCTTCTCTTATGGCATTCATCAAAATACATAATAACTCAATTATTTATTTACTAACATATTACTTTTTTTTAAAGATTTTATTTATTTGACAGAGAGAGATCACAAGTAATCAGAGAGGCAGGCAGAGAGAGAGAGAGAGAGAGAGAGAGAGAAGGAAGCAGACTCCCTGCCTAGCAGAGAGCCTGATGCGGGACTGGATCCCTGGACCTGAGATCATGACCTAAGCTGAAGGTAGAGGCTTACCCCACTGAGCCACCCAGGCGCCCCACTAACATATTACTTTTATATTTTCCACCAGAATATAAGATTGTTGAAAGAAAGTATATGTGCCTTACTTCTGCATATTCAACATCTATCTGGTCATACAATGAATTCTCAATAAATATGTGCTAATTGGATGAATAATGGTAGAGAGGTAAGAGCAGGCAGATTGTCACAGAAAATGGCAAAATTTTGCATTTAAGCTGGCAGTGGACATGGTTCGATATACTTTTAAACATCCTATTCTGATATTCTGTAGAGTTGACAAACGCCATAGTGGTGAGACACATTTATTATTTTGGAGCTAGAATTAATGAGCATGATGATGAGGTCAATAAGGAGAGTGAAGAATAAGAAGAATTTATTTATGTACGAATGTAGATGGGAAGGTCAGGAGGGAGGCAGAGGATGCTAGGGAGAGCAGGGCGAATGTAGAAACTAGAGCTCACTGGAGTTGTTGACTGTTTTTGAAGTAGAAAATAGAAGGAGGTAGGTAAAGTAATATTCAAGGTTTATAACTTGGGTGCCTGAGCAGTTAAAATTCAAAGTACAGGAAAAGAGTGAGTCTTTCGGTCTTTACAGGGATATTTATGTGTATATATCTTCAAGTATTGTGTGAGTTGTTAGGAAGTTATAATTGTTAGCACTGAGAACAGTTCTTTGTTAACAATAAGTGTCAAATAAGTGTTCTTTAATCATTGAATTGACTTTATAAACATATATTTTTATCCCCAGGGGTACAGGTCTGTGAATTGAATTGACTTTAGATAGGATTTATCTTTTAAAGACTTAATATATTTCATTATTAAAAAAGAAATATTAAAAAAGAAACATTTTATTAGAATTGGGAGAAGTATTTGGCAGGAAAAAGTATGCAGGAAGAAAATAAAACAGAATAGCAGGTTGGGTCTAGTGCCAGGATGTCTGGGATTAAAGTGATAATATTTCGATAGTGTCTCTTACATCCCGGTCCCTAATTTTTAACTTGAATTCATTATTTGGTGTTGATGTCTCTATGTTTTTTTTTTTTCCTATTTTGTCAAAATTAGTGACATACAAGAGCTCTGAGGAAAGGGTAGGATTTATAAGGACCAAAACTGAGTTAAAGGTAAAATGTCCCCTAAGTTACCTCATGGATAGCCATATTCCCCCAATGCAATGGGAAAATAACCAAAATGGATATGGCACAATTTTCTTGGAAATGTACTGATCTAACTAGAATAGATAGCGGTCAGCTCCATGCTGACCTCTGATAATTATTAGATAATTGCCAATAAAACCAACTGCAATACATTGATACTTCATGATATATATATGTATACTTAATGATTAAGTATATATATATTATACAAATTAAGTGCAAATATATATAAATATCTTACAATATATGTATGTGTGTTTATATGTATTTTATATATACGTGTGTGTGTGTGTGTGTGTACATAATATATACATTTATCTCACAGGGGATAGATAGATATCCTATAACATACAAAAGATTGTGTTGGTAAAATCTATATAGTTTGTCAATGAGTTTGAGCCTTATCCTACAGGCAATACAGAACTTGTAAATTTTGTATGAAAGAGACTGATGTGATCAAAATTGTTTTAACAATTGGAAATAGAGTGCAGAATATTTTAGGGAATCTTATTTCTCAACTATTCTGCCAAGACCCACTGATGTGCAAAGATTAATTTTGAGATATAGTTTTAGTAAACATTTCATTTTAATTAATTGCAATGGAGTCAATGTTGTTCCCATGCTAATAACATCTCTCTACCCTTGCATTATGATATCCCTTCATGGCATGACAAATGATGTCCCAGGAATTGCATGGGAAGCCTGTAAGTGAATATACCTTTAAAACTGAAGGGGAAAAAACGGAGTTGAGTGATTTGGAAGATATTGCAGGGAAGGAATTGACAAAAATCGGTGAGAATAAAATTTGATGAAGGAGGAGCTATCAAGGATAACAACAGGATTTCCAGCCTGGGAGAATGGGTAATGGGTGAATTCATGAACTGAGATAAGGAGTAAATGATATTCTCTTTTTGGGGGGAGGAGGCAGAGTGGAGAAATGAGTTCAGTTTTAGTCATAATGCATTGTCAAGACTTTACTGTTAGAACACCCACACCATCTGACCTGAAATATTTTCACTATTTGGGCCCTAAGAACAGCCATTTCATAAAGTTTCCAATATATGTGGTTTTTTAGCAGACAACTGATTGATTGGGGAGAAAAGATAAATAAAAAACACATATATTTCAATCGACTCGATTACTATTTATTTTGTAAAGGTCAAAGGATCAAAAACTACATCACCCAAATAATATGACTATAATGTATGGATCTTACCTTCACTATAATAACTAGATCTGATGGACCATTTCAGCTCAATAAAATTAGTGCACTATAGACATAGTCTAATAATCCATGGTTACTATCAGACTATGATTAGCCTTGGGCTGAGCCCACAAATGCAAAATAAAGTTGAGCACTGCAAGTATAAAATATAAACCTGAAAAAAGCAAATCCGAAACATCTTGCTTCAATTATAAAATATTTCAGACAAAAGTAGAGGTATAATAATTTTTTTCTTGAGTATCACCCACAGTTAATAGGTAAATAGATGACACTTCTGAAATATCCATTGAATTTATTTGAGAATTATAAATGATTACTATCATATTTATACTACCCATGTGAAATATAGGTTATTAAGATATTTTTGTGTATATGTCTAAACTATAACACATGCTAATTGTTTCTGCTGTCATACACACATCTATGATTTTATAGCAATATGTGACAGCTAATGCTGATAGAGAAAGCTTTCACTTTCTTGGCTCAAAGGGTAGAATAATTCAGTGCAAGTGGTCTAATATGTTGAAAGAAATGTTTTTTAAAAGCTTGATCAATGTAATCTGTTACTTTTGGTTAATTGAACTTGGTTAATCTAAGTCAGTTTGCAAATCTCATCTTCTTGTACATTAAAATGTGTCCAAAAACTTGAAATGTAATGACATTATATTTTTCATCTGTCTGGTTACTATTTAAATATAGCAGACAAGAAAACCATAAAAGTAGACAAATCAGATTTAAATTAACAGAGTCTGACTAAATTCTTCCTTTTTATTAAAATACATGCTTCATTATTTTCAAATGAACTTTTTTGCTTCTAATGATGCTATGTGAAATTATTTATGATGTTTTCAGTGAAAGACTCTACATTTTATACCTTCCACTATAAGAAGTCTATAATGAATGAAACATTACAGATAAAGTGAAGTTCATTTCAAGGGCACTTTCCCACTAACAGACTGCTTACTGCTGACAGCAGATCAGTGACTCATAAAACTGCTATGCTGGTGTTCACTTGATACTCTAATGGTGATGCATCTACCTTGTTATCCTGTTCAATAATGACACTAATACAGAGTGTGAAAATTCACTAACAAGATCCACCTGAAGAAATGATTACCTTTCATAAAAACATATGATTATGCCATTAATGATATTTTGAGAGGTTTAATGGATCCCTGGAATCCTACGTTGTAAATAGCTAAACTGCCACTCATTTTCTGAGGGAAAGTGGGTAAAAGTCAATCTTTGGCAAAGTTGAATAAAAAACAGCCAACTTCCTTTAGATGTTAAATGTATTTGTCCTTGAACTCCAACTAGTTCATAAATATTTCCTTTGACAGATATTCTTTCATTCTCACATATTTCTTTGTCATTAAGGGTGTAAAACTTTTACTCTTTTAAATGTCAAATTATCATTTCTTATTCATACTTCTTGACAATTGCTGCTAAGTATATTGTGTTTTTTATTTTTGTTTCTTTGTTTTTTACTCTTTTGCAGAGTAAAGCAAAACTGTATAGCTACTATTCTATTTAAAGTTTTAGATAAGGGTGTTGTTTCCTTAAATCAATTTTTGTTCTCCGTATGGCTGCATTATAACATGCTGTTAGAAGATTATTATGAAATCTCAAATATCTACTAGGGTCCATATTGCTTTTAATAATAATATTTATTTGTTGAACACCTACTGTGAATATTGCCCTGTATTGCATATTATAGCAGTTTAAAGAGAAGAGAAGTTCCTGACTTTGAGGAGCCTGTCATCACTCTCCTGGCTGGATAATAGTTAAGACCTATTCTTCTTGAAAACAGAAAAATGACAAATAAGATGCAAATGAATAGAAACAGTAGTTATTGGGGGTTAATCTTATCTTGATGATTATTGGGTGATATATGGAATTGCTGAATCACTATATTATATACCTGAAACTAATATAACACTGTAGGTTAACTACATTGGAATTAAAACTAAAGTAATTTTTTTAAATTAAAAAGTATATATGATTATGATATATATATTCCCTGATACCTAAGTATAAGGAAAAAATCATATATATTTTCCTAAACCTAGAATTTAATCTTTATTTTTCTACATTAGAATAAATCTAGATTAGCCTTCAGTAATCTGGCTATTGGGAAATTAGGGCAGATCTCTATACAAATAAATGGATAAATTTAGGAGAAAATTCAATTTATCAAAATTAAATCCAGTAAACAGATAAATTTTCATAGGAGAAAATAAGTTGTAAAGGAAGTATTTCTGAAAAATGTATCAGAGACAAATGGGTTCAATAAATAATTCTACCAAACCCTGAGAGACCAGTTAGAACATGAATGATAAAAAAAATTCAAATTCATTTAACAAAACAAGAATTGATACATAACCTGATAAGATGGTAGACAACAAAGGGAATTACAGACTGGTATTAATTATATGAGTATTGCAAAAATTCAAAATAAAATATGAATGAATGGATTCTAATACTACCAACAATACACCTTGTCTGTTATGAAGTGAATGGTGTACCCCCATATTCATATGTTGAAGCCCCAACTCCCAATGTGGTGGTAGTTAGAGACAGAGCCTTTATAGAAATAATTAAGGTTAAATGAGGTCATAAACAGAGGCCACTCATCCAATAGGATTCATGACCTTGTAAGAAGAGACATCTGAGAGCTTGTTCACTCTTATGCCAGATTTAATAAACTTTCCAACACTTGGAAAGTTTTCTTTTTTTCCAGGTGGTCACATCAATAAATATTCATGAAAGAGTTACAGGTATATGAATTAAGACATGAAGAATGGGTGTGGACAAGACAAGCACAGCATTCTTGACAGCAATAGCAATGTGAGGAAAAATACAGGCGTAGACCCACTAATCAGGACATTTGTATGTAGCAGTAAAGGTACTTGGGGGGCAATCAGTAAGCATGGCCAAAGAAGACACACTCATCTTTGTCCATGACACTGCAGGTCACAGCCCTCCAGGGTTTAGAGTTCTCTGAAGTATCCAGTGGAGTTCCCTATAAAGAAATAAAAACCTATCTGAGAGCTGGTTCACATAAGGTAATATGAAGTAGAGTAGATCCTATACATACAGCTTGTGATTTTCTCTAGCGGTATTTAACCCTCTGCATCTCTAAGGGCAACCCCAACTTTTGAATCCATCATCTTTGAGCACTGGAGCTATCATGTTCTCATTCTTTACATATAATCCACTGTTAAGTCTAGAATGCCATCCTTCTACATTTACCTCTAATTGCAGCTCTCCCTTGACACTGCAGCTTCCTGGGGTGATCTCTGGGGCAAAGGCAGAACTGCTACTGTTTGACAAAACTCTAAGCATCGTGTATATTACCAAGCACTTGAGCTTTTTTTTTTTTTTCTTTAAGATTTTTATTTATTCATTTGATAGAGATCACAAGTAGGCAGAAAGGCAGGCAGAGAGAGAGAGGAAGGGAAGCAGGCTCCCTGTCGAGCAGAGAGCCCGACGTGGGGCTCCATCCCAGACTCTGAGATCATGACCTGAGCCGAAGGCAGAGGCTTAACCCACTGAGCCACCCAAGTGCCCCAGCACTTGAGCTTTTGCTGTTACAGTAAATAGTTCAAGTTTATGTAATAAATTATATAGCTTTGCCCTTGTTTCAATGATTGATTTAATCTAGGGCCTTTTTTAGTAACTCATCCAATCAAAATGGTCATTTTTTATTGATGACCAATGTCTTATAAATATTTGACTCTGTGATTCAGAAAATATAGTCCTACATGAACTTCACTCATTCATTTAGTCAGTCAGTCATTTATTTATTCAGCAAATCTTTTTGAACACCAGCCATGCGTCAGGCAGTGTTCTAAACACTGCAGTTAAAACAAACAAACAAACAAAAGTCTATGTTCTTTATGGAGCTTACATTCTGGTGCAGGAAGGTAGAAAATAAATAGAAACAATCAAACAGACAATTTTCCCTGGTGGTAACTGCAATGAAGAAAATGACACCAGGTGATTCATTAGGGAAGGAATGGATGAAAATGGATGGGTTTAGATTAAATAGACATTAGATGAAATGGTCCAAAAAGACCTCTCTGAGAGGGCCATACTGAGCTTAGACCTGATAATTAGGAGTCAAGTGTATGACTGAGAATTGCCAATGCAAATACCCTAAGGTAGGAGAATATTTTAGTTTCAAACTGCACAGAATGAGGTCAGATACATAATCAGGATCAACTCCTTTTGGTTCCATGTTTCCTGAATTTTAGTGGCAAGCCAGGGTATGGTAAGTATGTTTGGTCCAGAAAATACTAAATTATAGGGCAAGTTTGGGGACTAATCAGCTCTGCAAAAGAATCATGAAGAATTCACTTTAGGAAGGTGTATGGATATTGTACAAATGTAGAAACGTATTATAGGCATGTACAGACTCCTAGTTTTGCCCGAGTGAGCACTCTTGCATCCAGTTAAGCCACCTGACTGCTTTTATAACTATGTAATCAGTCTACACACATTTAAAGCCGCAGAAGAAATGCTCCCAAATTACTCTACACTTTTACTTGAAATTAGTGTTTATTTTAAGCTGAAGCTTAGTGCTAGAAAAGGCTCACTTTATCTCTTTCACACAAAATTAAGGGAGACAGTATTTATAAAGGTAAAAGAAAGTGAAGAGCTGGTTTTATCCAAAGAATTCAGTTAACATAAAGATCCAATCTAGGTAATTTATATGAAAAGCCTAATTTCTCAAATTATATATTTAATTGTCAGTTCTTACTTGTCTTTGCAAATGCAACAAGCCAGTCTAGTCATTTACACTGGAAATCTTCTATAGTTGTTTCTTCATATTTTCAAACAGTCCATGGTTTTAAAAAATTGCTACAAATATAGATTTATACATATTTTGTCAAATAATGGAATGTTTAAAAACATCCAAATGACAAGCTATATTTTTAGATGTGATCTTCCCATCTGATAGCTTGTCCTTATAACTTCAGTGTCTTAATGACATAAAATAATTGTATAGTGGCTCAGAAGTTCATATCAAATACAAACTGTTAGCTATTTCTGTAATGGAAAAAAGCTGTTTCTGGGATCATAAAATGACAATGTTACCTTACAATCTGAATGAATACTGAGTTTATATAATGTTTGGAAAATTTCCTAAAGAAAATGATTTTAAAATCTAGTTGGATTAAATTTATTTCATATTAAGTACTGGGTATTCTTTTCTTCCATTGTATCTATAGGCCATCACATCAGTTCACAATTTATCTCTTTTTTTTCATTTTTAGACATATTTGAGCATAGAATTTGAAAGTAGAGAAAACAACACAATGAAACTTTTCCCCAAATTCCACAATAAACAATGCAAGGCAGAGCCTGCTTCATGAATATCCATGCACACATATCCCTCCTACCTCCCTGGATTGCTTTGAAACAAGTTCAGTAATTATACAATTTCATCTATGAACTCAAATTCCTGAAAGATACACCAGATGGGTCATTCTAGGAAGGTGTCGGAATTTTTTCCCCTGAGTCGCCTTTAGCTTTTCTTCCTTAGTACCTCACAGAATAAGTGAAAACAGAGAGAGAGAAACATGACCCAATGGTCTCTTCCATACTTCAAAAATCACCAGGATTTGCCTCTTTCTTGTAGTTTCCCCAAGTTCCAGTTCCAACATCCTAATCTAATCCTATGAAATTAAAACCTTGAGAGAAGAATGTCTTCCCCTCTGTGAGTGGTTATTTCATGATGGAAAGATTCTCATTTTACTTCTTAATCTTTTCATTTCTCTGGGATCATTTTTAATTTGTCTCTTTGATTCAGTTTAAGAGCACCTTTCCTGAAGAAATTTCAGCTGTCAATAGGGGAGTTAGGATGTGAAGGAGAAGAGAGAAGGGTGAGGAACCAACATCAGCTTTTCAACCAATAATCACAAATGTTCACATTTAAATTTTTAATACCACTGAAAATGTAAACACACTGTGACATATATAATGTAGTTGACACAGTCTTATTTATCATCAATAAAAAGTATTTAAATCAAAAACAGATTTACTGAAATAACACTGTCTGGTTTTGGATTACCAAGAGGTGCTGTTTCATCTGTATAAAACTAATCCTGTTTTCAATCTAATATTCTCCAAGGATTATAAAAACCTGTCCAGCCAAATGGACATGCAGCTTATACTAAACTTCAGTGCCCCAATTAGCCAGAGTTCCTGGATCTACCTGGTTCTTGTTGTTATTGTTGTTGTTTTACCAGATTATCTCTTTGACATAAGCCAAACTCATTTGATTTTTGTACTACCACATAAATAACATAAAAATACCTTTCTTGATTCTTTATCTGCCATTATAGGGTAGCTTATAAGCCTTTAGACAGAGTTGATCTCATTTTTTTAAAAGATTTTTATTTAATTATTTGACAGACAGAGATCAAACGTAGGCAGAGAGGCAGGTAGAGAGAGGAGGAAGCAGGCTCCCTGCAGAGCAGAGAGCCTGATGTGGGGCTCAATCCCAGGACCCTGAGATCATGACCCGAGCTGAAGGCAGAGGCTTTAACCCACTGAGCCACCCAGGAGCCCTGAGTTGATTTCATTTTATTGTCTCAACAAACCCAATACAGAGAGCAGAGGAGTTAGTGTTTTCTCATAAACAAGGTACTATATTTATATAGTTCTGAGAAGAATATATAGAATATATAGAAAGAATATATAGAAAAAGTTCTGAGAAGAATATTAGGATAATAGAAAAGAATGCCCTCAAGAAGTTGGAAAGATGAGAAATATGTCACTCTAAGAAATCACCACATAATGGATAAGAACAGGGAGGAGAAATCCAGTCATTTAAGAGCCAGCATCTGGGTGTGTCATAGCAGGTTGACCCCTGCCAGAAAGCACAGATGTAACAAAAATTATCTCATACAGCGGCAGGTGACTAGCCTGAGATGAGTTAGTGAAGTAAGGACTGTCTATGTCTACCTGCACTAGCCAAGAAAACAGGGCTCTCTCAGGACAATCTGGTTTACTTGGAGCAGAAATGGCATTCCTAACCCTGATGAACCAACAGAATCTTGTAGAGGTTATATAACTTATCTCAGACATATTGCTATCTATTACCAAAGAATAACTAAGAATCCAAGTCATAATTAAAATCCAAATAAAAAATACATGGAGACAAATGAAAATGATAACATAATGGTCCAAAATCTTTGGGATGTGGCGAAAGTGTTTCTAAGAGGGAAGGTTATAGCCATATGGGCCTACATCAAGAGTCAAAGAAAATCTCAAATAAACAACTTAATATTATATCTCAAGGAACTAGAAAAAGGACAAATGAAACCCAAAATCTGTAGAAGAAGGAAACAATAATGAGTAGAGCAGAAATAAACTATATAGAAACTAAAAATACTAAACTATAGGAACTAAAAAAAAACCATAGAACAGATCAATGAAACCAAGGCTGGTTCTTTTAAAAGATGAACAAAATTGATAAATCTTTAGTAAGAGTCATCAAAATGAGAGAGAAAGGGAGAGAGGTGATTCAAGTGAACAAAATCACAAATGGAAGAGGAGGAAAAAAAGAACCCAACACCACAGAAATACAAAGAATTATAAGAAAATATGAAAAATTAAATGCCAACAAATTGGATAATCTAGAAGAAATGGATAAATTTCTAGAAACATATAACCTCCCAAACTGAATCAGAAAGAAAGAAAAAAAAATTTGAACAAACCAATTCCCAACAATGAAATTGAATCTGTAACCAAAAAATTCCCAAAAAACAAAAATTCAAGGCCCAATGGCTTTATAGGTGAAACATTTAAAGAGCAGTTGTTAATATCTGTACTTCTCAAACTGTTCCAAAAAACAGAAGAGGAAGGAAAGCTTTCAAATTTATTCTGTGAGAGACCTGTACCCCTGGGGATAAAAATATATGTTTATAAAAAATTAAAAATTAAAAAAAAAATTATTCTGTGAGGCCAGCATTACTCTGATACCGAAACCAGATAAAGATACTACCAAAAAAAAAAAAAAAAAAAGAGAGAGAGAGAGAGAGAGAAAGAGAGAGAGAACCACAGTCCAATTTCTCTCGGAACACAGCTATAAAAATATTCAACAAAATATTAACAAACGAAATTCAACAACTCATTGAAAAAATCACTCACCATGCTCAAGTAGGTTTTATTCATGGGATGCAAGCGTGGTTCAACTCAATGAATGTGATATATCACATCAACAAGAGAAAGGATAAAAACCATATCATTTCAATAGATGCAGAAAATGAATTTGAAAAAATACAATGCCTATTCATTATAAAAAAAAAAAAAAACTTTCAACAAAACACCTTAGAGGGAACATACCTCAATATAATGAAAGCCATATATGAAAATCCTATCGCTAATGTCATTTTGAATGGTGAAAAACTGAACTTTCCCCCTAAAACAAGGAACAAGACCAGGATGTACACTCTTACCACTTTTATTCAACGTAATTCTGGAAATCTTAGCCACAAAAATCAGACAAGAAAAAGCAATAAAATGCATCCAGATTGGTAAGGAAGAAGTATAACTTTCTCTGTTTATAGAAGACATGATACCATGTATACAAAACCCTAAAGACTCCACCAAAAAACTACTAGAATTGATAAATTCAGTAAGGTCACAGTGTACAAAACCAATATAGAGAAATCTGTTGCATTTCTATCTGCTAATAATCAAGTAGCAGAAAGATATTAAGAAAATAATCCCATTTATAATGGGATTTTGATGACACCAAAAATAATAAAATGCCTAGGAATTAACCTAACCAAGGAGGTGAAAGACTTATACTCTGAAAAGTATAAAACACTGCTGAAAAAAAATTGAAGATGACACAAAAAGATATTCTATACTCATAGATTGGAAGAACAAAGATTGTTAAAATGTACATACAACATAAAGCAAGCTACAGATATAATGCAATCCCTATCGAATTACCAACTGTGTTTTTTTCACAGAACTAGAATAAAATATCTTAAAATTTGTTTGGAACCACAAAAGATTCCGAATAGCTAAAACCATCTTGAGAAACAAGAACAAAGTTGGAGTTATCACAATCCCAGATTTTAAGTTACAATACAAAACTGTAGTAATCAAAACAATATGGTACTGGCACAAAAACATACACATAGATCGACAGAACAGAATAGAGAGCCCAGAAATAAACCCACAATTACACGTGGGTTTATTTTGATGACAATCTAAATTCTTGCCTCCTTTAGATGACAAAGGAGGCAAGAATATGCAATGGAGAAAAGTCTCTTCAACAAGTGGTCTTGAGAAAACTGGGCAGCAACATGCAAAAGAATGAAACTGAACCACTTTCTTACACCATACACAAAAATAAACTCAAAATGGATTAAGGATCTAAATATGAGACTTGAAACCATAAAGTAGAAGAGAGCGCAGGCAGTAATTTCTCTGATACTAGCCATAGCAACAGTTTTCTAGATATGTCTCCTGAGGCAAGGAAAACAAACATAAAAACTATTGGGATTACATTAAAATTAAAACTTCTGCACAGCAAAGGAAACAATCAACAAAACTAAAAGGCAACTGACTGAATGGGAGAAGATATTTACAAGTGACATATTTGATAAAGGGTTAGTATACAAAATACACAAGGAATATATAAACAACTCAACACCAAACACAGCCCAATAATCCAATTAAAAATGGGCAGAAGACATGAAGAAATGCCTTTAGAGAAGGTATTTCTCTAAAAAAAGATATGCAGATGGCCAAAAAACACATGAAAAGATGCTTAACATCACTCATCATCAATAACATACAAATCAAAATCACAAAAAGATCTCACCTCACACCTGTCAGAATGGCTAAAATTAGAAACACAAGAAACAACAAATTTTGGTGAAAAAGTGGAGAAAAGGTGGAGAAACGTGTGCACAGTTAGTGGGAATGCAAACTGATGCAACCAATGTGTTTAACAGTATGAAGTTTCCTTAAGAAACTCAAAATAGAGGGGTGCCTGGGTGGCTCAGTTAGTAAGCATCTGCCTTTGGCTCAGGTCATGACCTCAGAGTCCTGGGATCAAGCCCGCATCAGGCTCCCAGCTTGGCAGGAAGCCTGCTTCTCCCTCTCCACTCCCTCTGCTTGCATTCTCTCTCTCGCTGTGTCTCTCTCTGTCAAATAAATAAATAAAATCTTTAAAAAAAAATAAATTAAAAATAGAATTACCATATATGATTCAGGAATTCTACTACTATTTATCCAAAGAATAACAAAATACTAATTTGAAATTATATATACACCCTTATGTTTACTGCAGCATTATTTAAGATAACCAACTTACGGAAGCAGCCCAAGTGTCCATTGATAGATGAATGGATAAAGAAGATGTGATATGGGGCCCCTGGGTGACTCAATTGTTAAACGTCTGCCTTCAGTTCAGGTGATAATCCCAGAGTCCTGGGATTGAGCCCCCATTGGGCTCTTCGCTCAGTGCAAAGCCTGCTTCTCCCCCTCCCAACTCTCCCTTCTTGTGTTTCCTCTCTCACTCTCTTTTTGCCAAATAAATAAATGAAGTCTTAAAAGAAGAAGAAGAAGAAGAAGCAGTATATACATATAATAGAATATTACTCAACCATAAAAAAGTGGAATCTTGCCATTTGCAACAACACGGATAGATCCAGAGAGTATAATGTTCTGTGAAATAAGTCAGTCAGACAAAGACAAACAGGATATGATTTCAGTCATATATGGAATTTAAGGAATAAAAAAAAAAGAGAGAAAAACAAAAAACCAGACTCTTAAATATAGAGAACAAACTGGTGGTTACCAGAAGGAAGGTGGGTGGAGGAATGGGTGAAATAGCTGACTGGGACTAAGAGAACACTTAAGTGACGAGCACTGAGTAATTTATAGAATTGTTGAATAATTATGTTGTATATTGTACACCTGAAACTAATACAACACTATACTAATACAACAGTATATGCTAATTATACTGGATTGGATGGGTGGATGAATGAAGGAATGACTAAAAATAAATAAACAAACAAATAAATAATTCAGGTTTGAATCATTTTATTGCCTGTGTCTCTTTATCTAAATAATCGTTCTCAGCCTGTGGTTCTCAGATCTGCATCTCAACATCACCAGGCAATTGGTTAAGAATGCAGATTTTTGACCCTTGTTCCAAACAGACCTGTTCCAGACCTAAATCAGAAACTCAGAGTTGGGTCCAGTAATGTGTATTTTAGTAAGTGTTCCAGGTAATTCTAACGCACAGCAAAGTTGAGTACTAATATTCAAAGACCACTGCACAATGTCTTGCAACAGTAGATAGTCAAGACATGATTATTAAGTAATTTTCCAATTGATGCTTTTCTCAGAATCTGTAGGATGTTGAGATGGGGTAAAATTGAAATATATCTTAAATATCCTTTTCTGGGTTTTGTAGAATATAGAGAGAAAATCTAACAGTTTCACCTTGCAGATACCTCCAGCATTACACACTGTATTTTAATTAAAATCCCACTGATAAGTAATCAAAGTATATCTTAATACAATGTTTCTGTTAAGGAGATGAATTCTCACTGCTGATAAATTGCTATGTAGGTAATCCATTGCTGATAATTAAAAGTTAGCTGTAGTTAAGAAAACAGTGATGAGAATTGTTGATCCTCGTATATTAAGATACTGCACTGGGTTTAAAGATTGATTTAAAAAACGATTTTTTCCTAACCAATTGATATGTGTTTAAATAACTTGTGATGTCACTCTTTTCTAAATGAACTACATAGCTATATCTACATAGTTATATGTATATCTACATATGTTATATCTACATAGATTTGTTCATTTCTATGGATTTTCTCCTATAAATCTCAGAACAACCACAGAAGGTAGCTCAAGGAGATGAAATGACTTTCGCAAAGTTACATGCTGATAGATGGAAGAATTTGTGCAATACCCATACACACACATACTTTAGAGTTTTCCTCCCAAATTCGATATCATACAGATGCTACTTAGAAGGAGAAGGAGGAGGAAGAGGAGGAGGAGGAGGAGGAGGAGGAGGGGAAGGGGGAGAAGGGGAGGAGGAAAAGGAGGAAGAGAGGGAACATACATTCTTTGAGGTTTAACTGTTGTCCAGGGATCTGGCTTTTCTGAGCTGGTTGCTATGATTGTTTATGGTGCTATCTTTGTGCTAAAACAATTCACAAAACCCACTGTGCTGCAAGAAATACGGGATTCATTTTCAAATTTTGCAAATGGGTTCTTGTTAGCACTTTCTTTTGTGGGATTCCAAAGTCAGAGCTGCCTGGGTGGCAGCTAGTTTTTTATTTATAGTTACTTGAACTAACACGAATTCCAGACACTAAACATAGACTTAGTGAGAATATGCAGACACAATTTAACTTTTCCATAATAACCTTGGTTATGATTGGCCACTGTGAAGTTCCCTCTTAATTAAATTTCCATACCACGTTGCAGACTGAAAAAAATGTCTCCCTATCAAATTTAGCACTTTGCTTGTACTAATATGTTCCCTATCATCTCTAATTTCAATGATATGAGTGTTTTTGAAAAATCATTGCTGTGTTAGTTCTTAAGTGTTTTTAAATTTTCTTGGATCATATTTCAGGAAACCAATATCATGGTATCCAGTTGTGGGTTTGAAATAGAATGTTCCAGACCACAGCTTTAGAAGCTTGTAACCCACTACACAATTGTTATAAAATAATCAGTCATTTATGAGGTCATGAGGTTTTTTGTTATTTGTCTTATTTTATTTTTATTTTCAACAATATCCCTCATTTTAATGAGGCTTTCAGTCTGCTGGAAGCCATCAGGAAAAAAAATATATTCCAATGGAGATATATATATATATATATATATATATATATATATATTCCAATGACATTTAAAAAATAAATATATGCTCATAAAAATAAATAAATAAATAAATAAAACAAAATAAATAAATGGATATCCAAAATGGCTTCAGAGTTTCCAAAAACACTATTTGGGACTTGAATACAAATAAAATTATATTTTTATTTTATATATTACAAAGGACCTGAAATAATATGGCCAGCATACAACAGATAAGCAAATGATCTCTACTCTCTGATTTTGATAAACATGACAAGAATTTCTACTTTAATGATAGGTTTCTTAAATTAATATTAGAATTAGTTGGCATTCCTTGTCACATGCATCAACTGACAGCACAGAAAATATGTCAAGGAGCATTCAGAGCACCTGGAAGAAGGCAAACTTAAGATTCTAAAAATAGTTACAGGTAATCCACCAAGAGTCAGGAAAATACAATACACTGTAGTAAGAGGCTGAAGGGATTATGAACACTGCTGTTTCAATTTATATGTGGCTGAACCGAGGCCCATTAAACTAGATAACTTGCCTAAGGTCACAGACGACTCTTTAAAATTTCTTGGGTCATATTTTAGAAAAATCAATGACTCTGTGACCTTGGACAGTTCTCTACTTTAATATATATCACGATATAGTTTAGTGTCACAGGAAAGACTCATATCTAGCATTCTTGATGCTCAGAAATAAACAAGGCTCAAAATTTATTCATTATTCACCTTGTGCCATGAATTGTATTCTATCATTATCTTATTTATATTCTCAGGTTTGCCCTTTCAATTTATTTTCCTTTATTAATAAAAAATAACAATAGGAATAGCCCTCTATTAAGAACCTATTAGATCCAGTTATTCTATATATAATTATTTCATATTTTACTAATATACTATAAAGTAGATAAACTTGTTGATGAAATACTGCCAAACATAAGATATACCAAGCTAAATAAGCCAGAAGGGGCAATACCATAGTATGAAAAGATTGACAGCATAATTAAGTCTATGAAAGTATAGAATTAATACCAATCACTGGATGAACTATAGTTACAGGGCAGAATGCAAATGCTATAAACCTTGATCACTTAACAATAATAATATGATTAATATAAAGTATGAAAAAGATCGAGAAAAACACAGGAGTGGAAGTTAGCTTATTGCTTCATCTTTCATATTTCAGAGAAACAGAGTGAGTTGGATACTTTGTTTCATATTTGAGAGGCAACATGTCTCAATTAATATGGACAAATCAAGAAATACAAATGTGTATGTGTTATTTAGACTCATCTATATTATTCAAAGCTATCCATATCATTTAAAGTGGCAAAGAATGCCAGGTGATGAATATGGTGGATTGGCTTGCTCAACATTTCTATATTTTTAAATGCTTTTCTACCTGAAATGCTGATCCTCTCTCTCTCTCTCTCTCCTTCTCTCTTTTTCCTCCTCCTCCCCTTTCATATCTCTCTCTCATATACAGACACACATACATGTATCATCCCATGGAGAAAAGATGAGTACAAAGAAAAATATTAAAATAAAATAGTGGTATTAAGATCAAGAAGAATAATTATAACAATATGGGCAAGTGGGATAATTTCACCTTGTATCATATTAGATTTTTTTTTAATATATGCAATCATAACATAACGCTAAAAGGATAAGGCCAGGGCAGCTGGGTGACTCAGTCGGGAGTGTATCTGACTCTTGATTTTGGCTCAGATCATGATCTCAGTGTTGTGGGATCGAGCCCCATGCCGGGCACTGCACTCATCATGGAGTCTGCTTGTCCCTCTCCCTCTGCTCTTCCCCATGCTTATGCTCACTCTCACTCTCTTCCAAATAAATACATAAATAAATAAGCAAATGAAATCTTTTAACAAATAAAAGGATAAAGCCATGCAAACAGAGACATTAGATCCAAACAAGGAGATGTCAGAAGTTAGTAATACAGAATTAGATAAATTTAATTGCAAAACATAAATAAATTTGACAAATAGTGACATCAGAAGAAGATAAAAATTAAAAGCCATGATGAATCTTTAAGCATCAGATAACACAGAACCAAATACAAATACTAAAAATTGCTCTAAGTACAAGAAGAAATTTAGAAACAAAATAGTAACAAGAAACTTAAATTTTGCCTCTTTCTGGACCAAGGGTCAGAAAACTTATTCTGTGAAGGGTCAGACAGCAAATATTTCAGGCTTTGAAGGCCACAGATTCTGTCACAAATATGCAATTCTGTCAGACACATTACATAAATAAGCAGGCTTTATTCCAATAAATCTTTATTTACAAAAACTGATTGCTGGTGGGTGTGCCCCCTGTCTTAAACTTTTAACACCTTCTCTAGACCACAACTGGTCAACTAAGTGAGCATATGGAAGATCTGAAAAATATAGTAACACTGATCTAATTAATAGCATAGATCATAGTTCTGTGTAAACAGAGAATACATTTTCTTTCAAATTCATTTACAAAATTTTGCAATGTGGAAGCAGTTGCTACCATTTACCAAGTATTTTGTATGGGTTTGACGCTAAGAAATTCACATGCATCAAATCATGCAATTTCATGAAAGAGATACAACTATTTTTATGCCCATTTTATAGGTTAAAAAAAAACACTATGGTTTAGGTTACAAAAAAGTTTCTATGTTATCTCCTACTACCTCTTTGCTTGCTCCTTATATTCCACTTAAACCTGTTCTAAATATATATAGAAAGTTTCCTGTTCCCATACCTTTAACCATGTTGTTCATTCTGGCTAGAATTCCCATTCCTCGCATTTCCACCATCAAATTTCAATCTTTATCCAAGATCCAGTGCAATGATATCTCTTCCATGAAATTTTCCCTTTTCCATTTCAAACTAAACCAACCTCTGTCCTCCTCCACACTCAGAAGGCCTTGTTCTCTGTTGGCAGTTATGTTATCCTCTGCGTTTCTAGTTACACACATATGTTCCTTCTATTCCTTTTTTGGGAGACTATTAGATATGTGAACTTATTCTAATTATTCTAACTTTTAAAGTATTCACATCATAACAGACATACAATAAGCAAAGGAAACACTCATGTATGAGTTGAATGTACCATGTTACTTTTCCTTTTCATAATGAGTTATGTATCATTTATCAACATTATCAGATGATTATTTCAAAGGCATTTTTAGAGTCCACTAAAAAGTGGGTAAATCAACTTATCTTTCTATTGATCAAGTCACATATACATGCAAATACATATGAATATGATGAAATTATTATATATAATGGATAAGTTGTATATATGTGTTTATATTGTATATATATGTAATACTATTATGGTTAAGGATAATTATGGTTTAAGGATAGTTTTTCCTTCAGGGATGTTTGAATCTTCTATTCTATCACATTCTATCACAATGCCTTTTGAAAATTCATTGATTATATTGGCGGGGGGGCGCAGAAAATATAGTTGAAGAGAGACCGAAGAGCTACCTCTGACTCAGCTGAATTAAGTAGTAAAGGAAAGAGCCATTCTTAGGTCGGGTTCCCTCTTGGGCCAGAACTTCCTCTGGGAAATTTCCCATCAGAGAATCAAGTGGCAAACCCAGACCCATGATGATCACACTAACGAGTTAAGAGTAGCTGTAGCATTTATAAACTGTAACTAATTCTCCACACAGTTTTTCTGTGAGGCAGCCATTCCAACAGATGTAAAAAGCTCTCTGTAAACAATTTTAGCAGTCATGTGTGATCACAATACATTATGTAACAGATGTGCCCAGGAAATTTAATTTGAGGGAAGAGTGAGGATTCATTGAATTCAGTAGAATAGCTTATGACTGAATGAGAGATTTCTGCAAAGCTACCAAAGTTTCTTCAAGAGAAGCTTCCCTCCATAGTATTTTTCTAAACGTATGGGTAAGTATCATTCTTCCATGTTGAAAAAGAAATTAATTAAATTGTTCATTTATTATTGTATTGTTGGTAGTGGCAGTTAGTGACTGATTCTTGGCCTGCAGGCTGGCCGTGCTATCACTCTCAAAACATCTATTTTCTTTTACCATCTTCCATTTGCACTAAACAGTAAAAAATCTTGGAAGGAAGCAGAAATTCAAAATTTAAAAACTAGAGAGAGAAAACTCACTATTCCCTGTTCTCGAATATGAAAAGAAAACCTCTGGTAAATTGCAAGTGGTTCATACAGGCTTTCAAGAATCTCAGCGCTGGAAATGAGCTCTAATGAGCAGGTCAGAAAAGGTTTACTCGAAATGAAGGGGTTTTGGTGAGTTGTTCTTTTTAATCTCCTTTTTTCCTCAAGGCACTTCATAAACATTAGCTCATTAATTTCACAACACCTCCATGACACAGGTTTGATGAAAGAAGCCACTTATCTTCCCCGACTTTCTAAAGGAAGATGGAGCCCAAGCATTTCTTTTTTGCAAGGAAAACAGTCTTGATCACATTAGGCCCCAGAGGGACCTGGTATGTCTCTCGATCTATAAAAACAAGAACAGAGAATTTCATGATTTCCTCTAGGGAGTTATATCTTTGAGGTGGAGACAGATGTGGCCTTTACCCTTAGTCCTGTAGTACACTGACTAGAAAATGCTGGACAGGCAGTTTTAGAGAGTGGATTGTGCTAAAAAATATTTTAGGAGAATCCGATGAAAAGTTGTGAGTAGGAGCCTGTGGATACAGTGGGGAGAGGACACAATTCTTCTGTGTTCCTCACTTGTCCAATAATGAATGATGGAACAGGAAGGGATTGCGGGTCACTCAGGATGGCTGGCAGTTCGTACCTTGCACGCTAACTCTGAGTGGGAGAAACTTGCTGTTCTGAAAGAGTATGTGGCAATGACTTTGGGGCCCTAACCAGTCCCAATAGGAACAGCAGCGCTGTCTTTGGAAAGGGAGAGTGGAGTCAACATACAACTTCCCTTGATTTTCCCAACCACCTATTTGAAAGGTAGATAAAGGAGCTCGCCCCTGGTCTCAAAGCTGGTAAAATCTGGGTCTTTGGTTCCTAGTCTGGTATTTCTCCAAATTATTCACTTGCAAAGGAGAAATCCATATGCAAAAATGTAATGGCTTAACTGTGTTTACAAACAAAATATATCAATTGTGCTTGCATAGAGCAGAATTTAATAAAGCACAGAAAAGGGTCTGCTCTCTTTCACCATTTAGAATGACGAGCTGGATAATAATAATGAGAGTAAATACAAATAACGCTGTCACCATTCAGAAGAGCAGAGCAACTAATATCGAAGTAGAAAGATGCTAACGCTCTTTCTGTTGTCGTTTATGTGACCCCTATACCAAAAGTCTCATGTGTTTTTGTCCAAATAAAGAGATTATTTTTTTTCCATACTTATACTATTATGGCATGATCTCGAAGTGGTCAAATAACAAGAATTTGCCCTTCTTCTAAAGTTGGCACACCTGCCCCATGGCTCTCTGTGATTTTCCGGCTCTGTGACATGCCTCAGTCTTGAGTCCCTCAGGTGGTCACAGCTCAGCTGACCCCAGTGCTACACTGTCCTCTGCTGAAAATAGCCTCAAAGCCCTGCTCCTTCCTCAGGGAGGAAGCCCTGCTCTCCCTCTTCCCAAGCAGGGCAAAAACCAGGCCAAAAACATCTGTGGCTTTTTTAAAGACCCTTCACTGAAGGTTTAGAGATAAGGAGAGTATAACGTATAGAGTAGGATCCACTGGATAACAGACCCCAAATTTCATCATTGAATGAGTCCCAGGACCTTCAGTCCAAGTCAGGAACCCCCAGCTTATACCCCAGAGCCATTGATTTTCCTACCCTGGCTCCTGAGGATATCTTTCCTTTGGAGCTCAAATGTGCAATTTTTAAATTATTTTACTTCATATAATATTTTTGGAAGGAAGCTTTGCTCAGCTTGCCATGTTTTGACAATCCCTGGATATAGTTGTTAAGTTCATCCCATGGACTCCCAAAATTGTTTATTGTAGTTCAGAGGTTAGGATTTTTATGTTGATTTCACCTCAAATTCTACTGCATTAGATGTCAATTCCTTCCACATGGATAAAGTTACTCAAAATCTATTGAAATACTTTAAAATTATACTCAGCCTATTTTTTTTTTTTTTTGCCCCTTAGTTTTGGAAACATTCTTGATTTAAGACAATCAGAAAAAAACATAAGAAGAGAAATTTAACTGGTCTCTCCATGTTCACCAGTCATGATGACTTCAGCTTTTTTCTCCTGCTCAACCTGCTGCAAATTCATCATTATCTGTCAGTGACATCTGGACCTTTTCCACACGTCTGTCCGGTAAGCTGGGTTTGAAGCACTGTCTTACTGAACCTTGACTGCATCTACCTGGTCAACACAAAAGGGTCAGACAATAATTCTGAGCTTGAAATGTGTTTTTTGTGTTACTGCTTTGGGCTGGATTGGCAATAAATGATTCATGGGTTGCAGAAATGAATATGTAAGTGAAATGGAAGTATTGTGTGTCCTTGGTCTGACAGCAGATGTGTGAAAATTATAGCAGAGTTTTTAGCAGGGGAAGAGTGAAAGAAAGAAAACAATTCTGTGTCAGCTTGCTGGACTTTCCTCTGATTTCTAACAAGGAAAAACATCTATTGTGTTGTGTTCTCAGCCTTTTGTCTGTTCAGAGGACTCAAGTGTCTGAAGCTCTAGGCAAAGCAGAGGACTAGCAGACCCTCAAAACTAATTCAGTGAGTTTTCACTGAATGTGTTTTGTGTTCTAGACCCTGTGTGAGTTGTTGAGAAAACTACTGTTTTTTCTACTGTTGAGAAAAGAGCCACGGTTCCTGCCCTCAGGGGTTTGAGTCCAGTGTGAGAAACCTACATGTATAAAAGGACCATACAGATATATCACTTACCTAGGAGTTAATTCATATAATTTGGGGTCTATCAGAGCAAGGTATGAGCTCATGTTCAGATCCCAAGAAAGCTCTACAATTTTCAAGAGAGAATTTAATTTTAATTTTTAAATATTGGATTCTGAGTATACAAATACAAATAAATAAAGAAAGAAAGAAAGCAGGAGCAGCTAGCATAAAGGGCCTTCTACTCAGTGTATTGTTTTTTTTTTTTTTTTTAAGATTTTATTTATTTATCTGACAGAGAGAAATCACAAGTAGTCGGAGAGGCAGGCAGAGAGAGAGAGGGAAGCAGGCTCCCCACTGAGCAGAGAGCCCGATGCGGGACTTGATCCCAGGACCCTGAGATCATGACCTGAGCCGAAGGCAGCAGCTTAACCCACTGAGGCACCCAGACGCCCCAGTGTATTGGTTTTTAAAGCACATGTACAGGAGCGCCTTAGTGGCTCAGGCAGTTAAGGGTCCAACTCTTGACTTTTGGCTCAGGTCATGATCTCAGGGTTGTGAGATTGAGCCCCGTGTTGGGCTCTACCTGAGCATGGAACCTGCTTAAGAATGTGTCTCCTTCTCCCTCTGCCCCTCCCCAGCCTCCCTCTATTAAGAAAAGAAAAAAAAAAGCACTTGTACAAAACATGAAAAGTCCACATCCAAGAACAAATAAACAGAAGTATATGATACTCCAAGCTCAGCATTAGGAATGTTAAAACCCAGAATGAACTAAGACTTAAAAAGAATGGCACAGAACTAAAGAGGCTTTGCTTTAACTATGTTTTGGGAAGAAGAATAAAAAAGGAATAGCCGCAGTGTTTGGAACAGATGGTCTAATGCTAAGAGAGGATAAAAAGAAGACAAAACAATTCGACTTTTCTCTACCTAGAGAAAAATCTTCAAACTGGAAACAATAAACCAAATAAAATAGAGCAGAAAACCAAACGGTAAATGATAAGACTTCCTAGATATCTTGGATGAATTTTTATTAATAGGCCAATTACATTTCAAACTTTATGGATGATATTAATGTAAATGTGTCAAGTACAAGAATATGAGCAAATGTTATCCTTATTTTGAAAAGGAAGAAAGAAAATTTAAGGGAAAATAGCTTATTCAACAGAAGATGAAAGTCTGAATTAGTTATCAATGATCAAACATATGGATTTTGGGTACTAAGAAAAAAATATATTGATAATTAGGGGTCTCCATACCAATTTATGTGAAAGAAATTATGTTAAAATAACCATATTGGTTTTTTTTTTCATGTAGTTATGACACTGGTCAGTCAGACAAAGAGATCAGCATTCTCCTTGTTAAATATTGGAAGTAAGGAAAATGGGGAGAAAAGGGTAAAAAGAAGAAGGAAATGACAGAGACATGAAGGGAGAAACAAAATCTATTATAAAAGGATCCAGAAGACAAAATTCAAACTGATTAGTACGAGCTACTATGAGGGATACTTTGGTTAAGTAAAGAGAAAAAAAACAACATTGAAGGTTGGAGTCATTACCAAGTGTTACATGCGGGCAATTATATAACTTATTTCAATCAGCCCCAACAACTTTATGAGCTAGGCATTTTATGTCTTTTTTCTAGATGAATGATTTAAAGTCCTAAAAATTTGCCATGTGGGCCAAGTTTACATGAGCAGAAAGGGACAGAGCCAGGATTAATAACCATGTCTTTTCAGTCCACAGTCCTGGCACTTGGCTCTTCGTCACTGTGCTTCAAAGCAATAAAAAGTCTTCTTGCCATTAAGAGAGGCCACCAGAATCAACAGGATTTTGTAACTTGTTTGATATGAGAAGTGGACGAGAGGGAGGGATCTAAATGACTCCCAAGTTTCGACTTGATGACAAATCTAGGCATCTTTTACAATTAAAAAGAGAGATGCCAGCATTATCTTGTATCATTTGGAATACACACATCTATCAAATCAAAACGTTGTGTACCTCAAACTGAACCAATGTCATATGTGAATTATACCTCCACAAAGTTGAAAAAGGAAAAGACACCTATGGAATGGTCTGCTTTCTGAGGAGAGGAACTTCCTTGAGCATTTTGCGTGGACGGCCACCAGTCAGACGAAACAAAGAGGAACTTTATGAATCAGGGACTGAACTAAATACCATGAAAGACCCCTTCTAACTGCAAGTTGTTACAACTCTGTGATTGTGTTTTTATTAAGGCCTATTAGCTTCCTTACTGTCATAACCCTTCTAGAATATTTACATTGTCTAAGATTAGCTTGTTAACCAAAAGTTATAAAATTTCAGTAGAGGTATTTTGGGGAAGGAAAATCTCACCATCAAATTATACCATGTAGGCAGCTACCTACATTGTCTTGGTTGAGAAATGTATGCTTTGATTCCAACTCTGCTGTGCTTCTCTCTGTGACTAATGGCAAATTGTTGTATGTCTATTTATGTACCTACTTTGTAACATCTATTGCTAGTAATTTAATTTGCAATTTAAAAAAGAAGTCTTAGTGCACGGTAGGTTTTTAGACCTTTCTTCGTACATATAGAAAGATATTTAACATATAAACCTATGCCATCTATTGTATGTTTAATTTATAATTCAGGACATAAGTCACCCTGTGCTAGAACACAAAGAAAATATAAGAATCTCCTAAAAGACAGAAAAGTTAAAAAATCAATAAAAGTTAAGCTGCCACTTTGTCCTAAAAGCCTGAACTTATTTTTTAGCTATGGATTATACATATCACTTCTTTTGTATTAAGATAATAACTAATCCACTAACAAACTCCACATGTCTTGATTTTTAGCTCAACTCAACAGTTTTCACCTACCATCAGATACATCTGCCTAAGCCCGCCTCTTGTACACCGGTACTACAATTCTGTTCCCCTCTTTCAACCAAGAAGATCAGAGGAATATAAAATTGGAGAAAATACTTCTGGAGAATAGTAAATGGCTAATTTTGTAGAGGTTAAAAAAGAAATTTAAATTAACCAAGTTGGAATCAAACTGGGCTCTAAAAATTCTCATATTCTATTTCAAGTTGGAAATCCATACTTATGAAGAGGATTCCAATAGGCAGAAGAAAATGACACCACCTTCTCCCCTATTTTATATCCTGAAATAAAGGAAGGGGAGATAACTTTTTTTGACACTGGTAAATAAACCACATAATCCTAATTCCTGCTAGGCACCTTCCATACATGATCATATTTAATTATCACAAAAACTCTGACAGATGAGGACACTGAGGGGAGAGAAGATAAGTTACCTGTCACAATTACAAATCTAATTAACGGTAAAGTTAGAATCTAGTCAAGAGGAGAACTCAAACCGCTGTCTTCTTTACTACACCACTCAAAAAGCCTTCCATTATACGGAACTTAGTTATATTTTATCCATGGATTCAGCAATACAGTTTTTCTTTTCTTTCTGAAAGCCCACAAAACTGAGAAGAAGGAGGAAATTTGATTCTTGGGTAACACATAAACACTGGGGTTATAACAGCTCATAAAGCAAAACTGGCTCTAGTGGTATTCTGTTGGTAATAATAACTGAAGAAGTAGGCAAGTCAGTGCTGGTTCAGAAGATTACTACAGAGGTGGACCCCAGCAAAGAGCTGAGATAGGGTTCCCTTGTCAAGAGTCAAGTGAGAGGGGGCACCTGGGTGGCTCAGTGGGTTAAAGCCTCTGCCTTCGGCTCAGGTCATGATCCCAGGGTCCTGGGATCGAGCCCCGAGTTGGGCTCTCTGCTCTGCAGGGAGCCTGCTTCCTACCCCTCTCTCTCTGCCTGCCTCTCTGCCTACTTTTGATTTCTCTCTCTCTGTCAAATAAATAAAATCTTTAAAAAAAAAAAAAGTCAAATGAGAGGCCCTCAGGGTGAAGTCAACGCTCTAGTTTCAGAGAAGGAGAGTGAACAAGGTTAAGTCCATGCTACAGGGCTCTGTCCACTTAATGGAGGCTTAGACCAGGTCTCAGGACTAGGCAGAGGTACAGAACAGGAGAAAAAATGTTACCAGACCAAGAAAGTATCAGCTCTACAATGGCACCATGGGAAGTAAGCTTTTATGGAATGATCCAGGAATGTGACCTACTTCCAAGGCACATCAGAATGAAGACCTGGAGTCAATATGGAGGTAAATCTTATGGGGGGTGGGGGTTAAGGAGAGAGGTACTGGTTCTAAAATCAGAGCTAAGACCAAAATAAAATCTACTTCAAAACTACTCCTAGGAAATCCTTTAAACCACCTATAATACATAGTGATACTCACACACTACAAGTTTTAGACTCACTGAACTAGAATAGAAGAAGTGAAAAAAACATTCAACAATTTGAATCAAAGTATTACTCGTCTTTACAATTTATTCAATTTCTTTTAATTTTAACCTCCTGTGATTTTAAAATACGTTAATAGATTTGTTGGCTGCTGAAGGAATTAAATGTAATTGTGGTGTTATAGCTTTCCTCATATTGAAATCTTAAATTTTATTATTTTTTTAAGATTTTATTTATTTATTTGACAGAGAGAAATCACAAGCAGGCAGAGAGGCAGGCAGAGAGAGAGAGGAGAAAGTAGGCTCCCTGCCAAGCAGAGAGCCTGATGCGGGACTCAATCCCAGGACCCTGAGATCATGACCTGAGCTGAAGGCAGAGGCTTAACCCACTGAGCTACCCAGGTGCCCTGAAATCTTAAATTTTAAGTCAAATGCGTTATGTGCAGTATTGCATCAATATGTCAAAACTATCTTAGAGACAGATGTATCGGTGAATTGTGGGAGCTGTCAAGAGTATAGTCTTCAAGGAGCTAGCTGAGGATGGCTAAAACAGGGAAAATGAGGTTCCTGAAAAAGATGGATGGTAAATCACACTTGTGGCGATAAATTTGGCCATGATCTCTTTGAAGGAAGTATGGGATCTTTTGCAGCTTTGGCAAAAGAAAGTTCTTGAATCACAAAGCAGCCCCCTATAATAATCATAGGAAGCATCATTCTAGATATATTTGTTCTCCAATAGTTATATCACATCTATTAATTTGTCATCAGAGACATATATAAAAATAAGATTATAAAGTAACGGTAATAAATGGGTAATTAACATACCAAAATAGGCACAGTCCAAATGAACATAGTGACTTGACAGATAATGTATAAAATGTTTTTTAATGTCACGTGTCATTAGAAAACTACTTAGTTTTTAGCTAGAATTATTTTAATGGCTGATATAATTTAAGATTTAGTTCAAGTAGATTTTAGTCAAGAAAAAAATTAATCTTCTCTCAAAGATTAAAGATACTGTACCAATTAGAATACTCCCGAAATGTGTGAAGGCTTTTCAAAAAAGGAAATCCCAAAAATGATCATTAGAATTAGTGCTAAGGAGAATACTTTTACAGAGCCCTGGAACAAAATCTTGCTTCTTATCTTAAGATACAATAATGATTTTATGAAATGCTTCTATGATGCCAACTAGTAAACTTGCCAAAAGCTTTCTGAGATTACACCATGGGTGAATTATGTTCTCTCCTCCAATCTAGAACAGCTGCAGGGTTTCAAATACCAGGAATGACAGACTTTCAAATTCTTTGAGTGACTGGACTCAAAAGCAGTCTTGGCCAACAACTATGGGCAGACAGAGATGTCATTCTTTGCTTATGTGCCATTATGAATGGGATTGCTTCCTTTTCTGAATTTCTATATCATTGTTTATACTCATTTGATTTTTACCTTATTCTGCTTCACATTAGAGGTGGAGTTTAGTCTTCTTTCTACTTGCTCATATATCTTGGTGATCGGTATCTATGACTGATAGCAACAGCCAATATTTGTTGAGTGCCTAGTCATGTTGCAGAGAAGATCACATGCATTATTTCCTTTTAGCCTCTTAACAGGCTGATAAGGTGATATTACTATTCTCTTTTTACTTGTGGAAACTTATGTTTGGTTAACTATTTTCTCCAAGTTTACATAGCTGGTCAGGAGGAGTAGGGATGGAAACCAGGGTGTCTGTCCAGAATAAACTCACAAATGATAAAAAATTTCCCACTCTCCTGATCTTGCCTTAGGGAGAGGTTGTAAATATTTAGATGATAAAATGTGGTTATTGTAGACATCTACCTTTCCCTGCTTTTAATGAACAATTTTGGTTAGAATATGTTACACAATAATGGGGCATATCTAGAGTGTGGATTTTGTCTGAAACAAACAGAAGCCCTCAATAGTTAACCTCAGTATTTTATAATAATATTTTGTTTCCATATTTTAGGTATTTAAGTTTATGTTTTAAGGCATTTTTATCTTTTTCACAGAACGCTGCCCTCAATTATTTAGTTCTTGGTTCATTTCTTTCTTCCTTCTCTCTTGAGGATTTTCTAGGCTTTTGGCAATTCTTAAATTCTGGTTTAGTTTTGCTCACACTAGGCTGATATTATTTTTCTTTCCAATTTGCAAGTGGCAGCTGTGTGTTGGTAAGTGTGCATGCCGACATCCTCCATTCCCACTTTATTGCTCTTGTTAGCATGCCAAAAGCTACCCATCATTCATATACAGTGATCCCATTTCTATACCCTGCCCCCCCTACACGCACTTAAAATTAATTGAGTGAGTTATTTTAAGACAACTGCAATCATGGACTTGGCATTTATCAAAGTCTTAAGATAAATCTTTTAGGATCTAAATGACATAATCCTTATTACTGCTTAGACTCACCAAGGATCAAGTAAAAATACATTACAACATGCTGTACTCACTGTTTAAGTCATTACTCTATGTTTCCAGTTACACATTTTTATATATATTTTTACATAATGGTCTAAAAAAGATTTTAATTAGTACTTAGCCATCACATTCATGAAACTCCCCATGGTTGCATAGTGGCTAAGACTATAGTCTTTTCTACTCTTCAACCATAGAGATCTGATCCTTACCCTGCCCAGTTACAAACTGTAGGTCAAGCTTCCTCTTTCCCAGACCTCTTTTCATCTTAAATAGGAGCATATTGAAGGTCTTGTTTGAGATAATGAAGCCAAAGGGCCAGTGTGGGGAGTGCTCCAGAACTATTGCCTCACCCCTTATTTTACAAGTGTACATGTCTCTTCCAGACCTACGGCATTGATATTTGATTTCTGTTGATCCTTGAATTCATGTCTTCTCTCTGAGTTCAAGATTCACATATCCACTTCCTACTTGGTATCTCCACTCAAGTTGAAGGGACATCTCAGATTAAATATCAGAACAGAACAGATACCCAATCTCCACTCTCTGCTGTCCTAACTTACTCCCTCAATTCAGCAAACATTATTCACTATTGCTCAGACCTATATCCATAATATGTTTTCCCCTCTGCTCTTCATTCAATTCCCTAGTAAGTCCAATGGGCACTACTACCTCTAATATGCCTCTAATTATGACCAATTTCCATTTTTTTCTGTTGTCAACTTTTGTTGGCTTGGACTTCTGTGACAGTCACACAACTGTTCTCCCTGCTCCCCAACAGAAGAAAACAGAAGCAAGCTGTAAGATCATTAAGCCAAAGCAAAGAGAAAGACAAGCTCACTGCTGTGGATTAGGTGAGTGATTCTCAAAGTGAGAAATGCTATATTTAAAAGTCTGGACCTGGAGTATCAGCATCTTTTAGGCACTGATTACAAATGCAAATTCCCAAACCTACCCCAGATCTACTGAATGAGAATCTCTGAAGGTGGGGATCAGCAGTCTCTTTTAACACACCTTGAAGGAAACCCTGATGCATGATTCAGTTTGAGAACAGTTCAGCTTAGGCTGCAGTTGATGGGTCCCACTACCATACCAGAACAATGCCAAAGAGGAAGTGATAACCCCAGTGCCTATATCAGTCTCCACACAGCAGTAAGTGTGCAGTGTAAGGAAGGAACTGGCACAGAGCACCTGCCTAACCCTCTCTCCTTAGTGGTACAGCCTCAGATCTAGTGCCCCAGCCTCAGGGATAGAGGCCACAGAAAGGGGAGTGCCTCCACACAGGGGACATAGCATCAGCTTCCCACTGCATCAATAGCAGTGGGGAAACTCATGACAAACCTGAAACCACAAAACCATAAAGATCATCTACTACAGTTTACTGGAAGAATGTTTACTCTTTTTTTTTTTTTTAACTGTGGTAAGAACATTTTAAGTTGCTTTTTTCAGTATGTCTTCTATCCTAACACTTCCATGGCCTATTACAATGGTCCAGAAAAAAACAGCAGATACTCTAAAGGTACCTCTATTTGACCCCACATATGATGAGGTTTTCCCTAAATTCTCTCACTCCTCCACTAGAGTCTTCCAAGAAATGGACTTAGTCTTGTTTATCTTTGAATATTTAGCCCAATTCCTAGCAAATATTAAACTGTCAATAAATATTTTAGCTTAATTAAAACTAGAGATAGTTTTCCCTTATAAATTCCAAAAATAATTGATTATCTGGAGGCAGATTATTTGACTTTGTCCCTATTTAGTACCCTGTACTTTAGACAGGCTGACACTTACCCTAGTCAGCAAACATGATGCTCTTTTTCACTTCCTAACTGTCCCTCATATTTTTACCCCTATGGAAGAGATTGTGCAAGGTATTTTATAATTGATTTGCTAGACAGCTATTTATTGACTTCCCCAGAGTAAGTAATCCAAGAGAGAGATAGAGACAGAGCAGAGCACACATACACCCAAAACCACAACTTTTGCCACATTTTATTTGCTAGATGTAAGTCACTACATACACCCTATCACAGTAAGATAATTAGGTTCCACATATTGAAAAGAGGAGTATCTAAAAACGTATCTTAGGTCCACAGCAATTTGTTTACAACTGTAACTCAACAAACACTTCTTTTGAAAAGAGACATTCTCTAACAAATTTTAATTTCCCATAATAAGTATTTATAGTCTCAAGGTCACAAGTCAACAGATGGCAGAAAGAGTAAAACACACATCTATGAATAATAAGAACACTCTGTTTTTCTTGGTAATCAATTATAGCCAGAAACTTAACTATTATGACAAGATTCCTAATAGTATTGATTTCACATAAATTTGCAAAAGGTTGATGAATAGCTTGTATGGTGTGTCCAAGTGATAGGAGGAGATGAATGGCTGAAGCAGTGAGTTGAGAGAAAGAGTTCTGATAAGTAGAAATGAAATTAGAAAGTTAGAAGGGAATCAGTCAGATGATACAGGTCTTGTCAGCTAGGTAAGTATTTTGATTTGCATGCCTTAAACTAGCCACTGGAAATTTTGGCATAGAAACTTAATCTGGTGTATTTTTGAAAAGACCATTTTCAATGCCATGTGCAAAATTGACAATAATGGTATAAATGCGGAAAGAGACAAGAGACAATTGCAAAGATCAGGCTTGGGCCAGAGCGGTAGTGGCATAAGTGTTTGATAGTGTAAATCCAGTTACATTTTAAAGGTAGAACCAACAGGATTTGATGATGGATTGGATGTGAATTATGAGAGAAAAAGAGGACACTTTGACATAAAGACTGGACACTTGGTGTACCACTTCCTGATATGGGAAAAACTATGGGCAGATTAGTTTCAGAGAGGAAGAACAAGAGTTTGCTTAGAATATGTTAAACTTGAGGTATATTACAGAAATATTATCAGTGAGGATAGGCTAGATGTAGATGCAGAACCAATAATCCCACAATATTATTGACTTATAAATAGGTCTATTTCTAACTCTTATTTCAAGTCCAACAGTGCCAACAGCAGGCTCTGCCCATTTGGGTCACTCCGAGAACCACTCCAATGGAGTACAGACACACACTTTTTTGTAAGATACCATGACAGCAAAGGGAATATGGTGACTATGCTCTGACTCTTTAAGGCTTCACATATCAATGACCCTAATATACTTCCTGCTCTCATTTCATTAGGAAAAGTTCAGTGGGTCTCCATAGCCATAGTAACATAGATGTGGGTGTCCAGACTGATGGAGGGTTGGCAATACACAGTGGGAGCAGGTATAGAGGGAACAGTGTCCTATTCATCCTAAAACATGGTCTGATGAAGTACCTGTGAGATACCCAAATGGAGATATCTAGGAGGCATCTGGATAAACAGGACTGGTGTTCAAAAGAGATCATCACGATGGGAGTCATATATTTGAATATGCACAGCACCAAGAAGGCAGTGGCAGTTATTAGAATAATTGAGGTCAACGTGGGAAAACACACAGACCTGGGAGAGGAAGGAACCAAGGAAAGAATGTTGAAGGACAAGAACATTGAGACAATATACAAAGGAACAGGGAGAAAAACTAGGAAAAATGATCAGAGATGAGAGAATTCTCAGAAGACAATGGCTTCTTAAAAACTAATGTTTGGCTTTTCACTAGATGGTATAAAACTGAAAGGCTAAAGTGAGTTTGAGGCAGTAATAAGGAAGCTTAAAAAAAAGTAAGTGAGATGAAACTGATTTTAAATTCTTAGGAGTGACTGTTTAATAAGTAGATGGATAATTTGAGTCTTACTGTCTTTATGTTTTTCTGACATTCCTCTGTAAAAGCTACATTATCAGCCTATATTAGAAGGACAAGTGGTGAGGCTGGTTTTGCCATGTTGTTGTAGCCATGACTTTGCTGAATTTAGGGACCAGGTAGATTGCCATAATACTGCTGTCTAGAAATGCTGTGCTAAATTTCAGCAGACCATGTCACCTTAGCAAACAGTGATGACATCATCAATGCCAGAGCATTGCATTCTGTATGTGTTCCCTTAAGAATCCCACTGAGGTGCTCTGAGACATCAGCATGAACACAGGACAGAGGGCCATAGAAACCCATTCCCTGTAATATTTCTTAGTTTACAAAGAAATTTCATATGCTGTCACATATTTTGAGTTACGAATTAAAATCTGATTAACTTCTCTTTCAGGTGTTTGTATATACTATTGTTTAAATATGGATGTGTGACATTCTAAAGAAGGTATGACACTCTAAAGAAGCTAAAGGTTGATAGACAAAATTTGTTTGGGGTTAGAGACCCCAATATTAGGCTCCATATTACTCAGGTATCATACTTTGTTTTAAACCTTTACATATTTCAAGTTTATTAAAACTATTCTCTTGGAACTCCTTTTAAAAGGTACTTTAAGGATATATAAACAAACATGGTTTTAATTTGAAGTCAACCCTAAAATATCTGGAAAAATCCCATGAATTCTCCAGAAGTCCCCAGACAACCAAACTAGTTCAAGTTAGGACAATAATCATACTAAATTTACTTATAAACCTAAAATAAATAAGAAAACAAAGCTTGCAAATTTGTTATGGCATTACCATATGAGCCATCGATGAGTGCCTTCCCCTAAATAAAGGTGTACCACAGGATAAAATCCTTAATGAAAGATTAATATGAAACATTACAATATTTACATCTGATATATGTGTAAAACTACTTAAGGAGTTAGTGGTGTTTCTAATTAATAACTATAATATGTTTTAGTAGTACAGCCCATGGAAAATATTTCTATTTTAAACTCATGGAAAACAATATTTCTAAGTATTGAAGAAAACAATCTGACTCACTTTTTTTTTGACATGTAGGAACTGAATAACACTTCTTTCCTTTTTAAGAAATTACTGTTTTATTTACTCAAGAGAATTATCTGACCCTGAATTTTGCTCAGTTTCTGAGTAGATTCTCAACATATAAGCATTTTCCTTACAATTGCACTGATTTTTCAAGATGAAATTTCTTGGAGTCTGCACATTTTCATCTGCAGAGTCATAAGACACACAATTCAGATTCCCTTTTTACTGAATTTTGATGAAAAACAAAACGTTTTTATGTGGAGACTTGAACTAAACTGTCTCTACAATCCAGTTTTACTAAAAATGGTCTGTATCCTACAGAACAATATTATTCTTGATTAACATATACAGCTGTCTGATTAGGCTGGTTTCAGAAAGTCAGGCTCCTCTATGATGAGATATGGCAAGTGAGACATTTTCAGAGTATACTGCACACTTAAAAGTAGGTAGAAGAAGGATAGACAAGAAGGAGAAAATCCTAAATGTTGGATCAATATAATGACACAAAAGTGATCTTACACACACATTTTCTGCAACACTCCAGGAATGTTCTGCTGTTCACTGGATGGAGTTATAATTATTGCCCATTAACTTGAAGATCCTTACCCTGACCTATCAGTGGTTTCATGGTGCATGTTTGGTCATATCCTCCACTCCATTATAGCTAGTCCTCTTTGTCCTTCAAGTAGCTGACAGAGCTTGAGAGTAGCATTTCTCATTTTACAATGTATTTATCTGCTTTTATGTCTATCATCCTGACCAGACTTAGATCCCCTACTGAGAAAACACAGTCTTAATCATTTTGTATCCCCAGTGCCTAATAGGGTTTACATCGGGAAAACTTCCATAATGCTTGTATAATAAGAGAATGTACTGACACAAACACAAATTGAGTCTGTGTGTCTGTATGTGTATGTGAGAATGAGACAGTATGTGCACACACTTATATGCATGCATACACAAGTACATGCATAATTAACAAGATATATAAATATATTTATAACAGGATATTAAAATACAGAGCTTTCTGACTCAGTTTTAGTTAAAGCCTTACAACAACAGATGACAACAACCTCCTAAGCTAAATCACCTTAATAGGACATTCAAAAATTCAAAAACTCAAATTTTCTGAGACATAGCCCCTTATAAACACATTAAGTCTATTTAAGCACTAAAGCAGAAGAGTAGAAGAAGATGGAAATTAAGGACTGGATCACTTTGGAGAAAGTTGTAAGGGTTTGCATCACATGCCAGAGGAAGGATGATGGGAACTTTTATCTCATCCTACCCATTGTGAGAAGAACTTCAAAGAAATCACTTGGAGAAGGGGCTATATGGTGCCTGGATTTTGAGGCTGCAGTGGAGGAATGTTTGACTCATGGGTGAGGTGCTGATTGAGGATATCTGTGGCACTGCAGCAGAGGAAACCATTTGGGGAATAAGTGCATCTGCAGAGGGGCAGGCCTAAGGTGTGTGTTAACAGGTGTATAAACTGCAAAAGGGATATTAGCTCAGATTGTTTAAAATAATACTCCCTAGGAGGACTTCTTGTACAGGGCAAGTAGACCTCATCAAAAAGAGGCATAATATTAAGAGGGAGCATCTTCTGATGCCAGCCACAGCACAGTGCTCTGATATCAAGAGTACCATTGTAAGAGATGTGAAAAGAGAAATCTGAAAGCACTTACCACCAAGGACAATATAAGTCATGGCCAAAGACATACAATGCCAGATACATGAGTTTCAGTGATGTGAAATCTGTTTTGTAGGCTTCAACCAAGAAGGAGCAGACGGCAGGCAAAAGCTGGGCAAGCAAAGTTAGAAGTAACAGGTAGGGATGCAAGAACTTAGAAATGAAGCTTACCGAGGCCTTCTTTCTCCCTTGTAGTAGTAGTTCAACTGGAAGCAAGCCTGAGCTCAAGAGAGTGAGAACCTTTAAATTGGAATAAGGCTGAGAGATTCATTTATCACTCTGAACTGCATTTTTTTTTAAGATTTTATTTATTTATTTGACAGATAGAGATCACAAGTAGGCAGAGAGGCAGGCAGAGAGAGAGAGGAGGAAGCAGGCTCCCTGCTGAGCAGACAGCCCGATGTGGGGCTTGATCCCAGGGCCTTGGGATCATGACCTGAGCCGAAGGCAGAGGCTTTAACCCACTGAGCCACGCTGGTGCCCCTGAACCGCATTTTTTAATTACTAAATTGAGACCTTTTTTTGGCAACTGACATGACCAGAAGATTCTGATTTTCCAAGAAACCCCAAAAGTCATGAAACCACTTCAAAATGCTAAAGAAAGGGAAGAAAAAAACAAAAAAAGAAACAACAATCCCAAGGTTGGTTTTAACATTCAAGAGAGGAAAAATAAATTTGTATTCTGATTGTTTCTATGATTCGTGATTGTTCAGTATAAATTCTACCCATTGGATTCTCATCATTGTTGGGGACTACATACCTGTGGAGTACTAGAACTTTGGAAATTTACTTAAAATATTATTCCCCCAAGAAGCTATTCATAATTATATTTAACCTATCCACTAGCCCTCTACAGACAAAATACTCTTATGTTTGTTTACATAAGTTTTTAAGTTTTTAGAGCATTATTATCATCTGTAGGCTCTAAATGTGTTCATTTTATTCATAAAACAAATGATATAATTTATTTCAAAATAAAAATTTAATTAAATATTAAGTTATAGGACCAGGACATTCTCTAACCAAAACCTTGGTCCTCTTGATCCTTAATAAGTGGCTCCTGATAATCCCATGTGTTCAGTATAGGAAATGCTTTGCAGAAAAAATATTCAGGCTGAAGCACTTGCTACATAATTCCTTTCCTAAACTCTGAGCTCCAATTTCCTTATCACTGCTTATCATCTTATGTTTTTTTCTTCCTCATTCAATATGGTTATCATTTAATGAAACAAACCTATTACCCCAAAACATTTGAGATAAACAAAGCTGGTAATTCCAGAACTTAAAAAAAAAAAAAAAACCTTGAATTTTAACATGATTTTGGATATGAATTTTGATTCTTTCAAAATATAAAACACATAACACACACATACACACTTTGCCAGAGAATGTAACTATAAACATTTTGTTTTAAAGTATTTCTCAAAGGATTTGTCTCATAGAAAAAGCTTCTACTTTGCATACAGTCTTAGCACTGAAGCTACATGTCTTCCCTGGGGAAATAATTCTAATACACAATTCACCTCTAGACATGTTTCTTGTATTTCATCTTTTAATTCAATCTTTCTGTTTTCTGCCCTGTTCAAACAATGCAAATCAAGCTTCCTCTGGTTTTTAGATCACTTAAGTTAACCTTATAATTGCTTCATAAAATTTATCATCTCTACAAACTTTCTCCAGCTCACCTACTATTTCCAATTAAAATGCTAAACTAGGGCACATGGGTGGCTCAGTGGGATAAAGCCTCTGCCTTTGGCTCAGGTCATGATCCCAGAGTTCTGGGATAGAGCCCCACATCAGGCTCTTTGCTCAGCAGGGAGCCTGCTTCCCTCTCTCTCTCTCTGCCTGTCTCTCTGCCTACTTGTGATCTCTGTCAAATAAATAAATAAAATCTTTTTAAAAAATGCAAAACTAAAAATAAATAAAAATTTATCTGCAAATAAAGAGAAATGTAGTTTAGTCACAGAAAAAAATCTTCAACATAAACAAATAGGCTAAATATTTTGGGGGAAGAAACATCACTATGCTCAAAGGCCACTCTAGTTTTCTTAGGGATTCAGGTTCCATGCAACATGAGACTGTACTAATACATCCACCAGATATACACCTTTCAAGTATTTCTCTGTCAAATGTCTCTAGGTTACACTGAATCTCTCTGAGTTTAAAAAATGATTATTGCTGGAGAGAAGTTAAGATGGCAGAAAAGTAGAGTGATCCTAAGCTTGCCTAGATCCTTGAACACAGCTAAATGATAATCAAATCATTATGAATACCCAAGAACCAACCTGAGGTCTGAGAGAACAAAACTGCAAGCCTATAAGTAGAAAAGCAACCACCTCTGGAAAGTAGAAGGTTGTGGAGAGTTGACTTGGGGGAGATACAACTGTGGGTACAGGGGTGGGGCGAGAGCTCTGATTACAGAGACTACTGAAAAGTATTATAAATAGTGGAGTAAAATCTAAAACTTTACAAGTCTACCACTACTAGGGTCATGCCTGAATTAAAGGTGCTCACATGGGGAAGTGAAATGGACCCAGGAGTGGAAAGGATGTGAGGATCCCCTGGGTCACAGGAAGAATGGGTGGCACCAATGTGCTACACTGTTCCCAGGCATAGGAGTAGGATCTCAGGCTGAGGACAGCAAGCATATAGCAAACCTGGGGGCCAACTCTCTGTTCCACCTTGCCATAAACTCTGAACCACTGAGAAACATGCAACCACTCTCTTGTCACAGGCTGGCAAAGGCCAAAGCCTGGTGAGACCATCCCCCAAGAATGGGCACAGTCTGTTTTGGGAGAGTCCCTAAAATTTGCTTTTGAAACCCAGTAGTGCTCATGAGGTAAGATAGTTCAGACACAGGCAAGGTGAAGGCAGGGACCTGGCAGAAGCCAGGGACACAAGAGAAGTGACTGACTGCTCTTTGACCGTTTCTTGAAGAGAGTGAGGGCTGTGAACTCTCAGCACTGGCACTAGAGAGGAAAGCATAGCCATTTTCATCCCACCAACCAGGAAGCAATACAGTGCCACCTAGTGGAGACTAGAGCAGTTTACACCAAGCCCCCTCTACCCCGTGTCCTTCCCCCCACCCCATAGGCTCATTTCCACTAAAACAAATCAGCCTAAAAATCAGTACAGTAGGCCACTCCTGAGAAGATCAGCACAAACACCTAGCCAGCACCAAGTCTACTTACTGATCAGCATGTGCTGCAAAGCTCCAGCTCTAGGGCAAATGGGATCTAGTTTTTGTTTTATTTTATTATTATTTATTTTCTTTTTTATTAGTTTTTAAAATTCCTTTTTAAATTTTTACTATTTTTAAAATTTAATGTATATATATAGATAGATAGATAGATAGATAGATTTTATTTTGTTTTTTACATTTCATTTGATTTAATTTGTTTTTATTTTTATTTATTTATTTATTTATTTTTTGGATCCAGTTTCTTTTAACAAGTGACTAAAACACACCCATTTCTTTTCTGGTCAAAATGACTAGATGGAAAAATTCACTGCAAAAGAAAGAACAGGAAGTTGAACTCAAGCTAGGGATTTAATCAATACAGATAGCAAGATGTCTGAACTAGAATTTAAAACAACAATTACAAGGATACTAGCTGGGCTTGAAAAAGCCACAGAAGACAGACCCATAAGAGTAACTCTTATGGCAGAAATAAAAGAACTAGAATCTAACCAGGCTAAAATTTTAAATGTCACTGAGATGCAAACTAAAATGGATGCCAGAAAAATGAGGATGAATAAAGTAGATGAATGAATCAATGATGTAGAAGATAAGATTACAGAAAATAATTAAGTTGAAAAGAAGAGGGAAAGAAAGGTAATGGGCCATGAAGGTAGAATTAGGGAACTCAGTGACTTACTAAAACATAGTAACATTCATACCATAGGAATCCCAGAAGATGAGAGAGAGAAAAAGAGGCAGAAGGTTTAGTGGAGCAAATTATAGCTGAAAACTTCCCTAATCTGCCTACAAGAGACTTGTTTTATTTATTTATTTATTTATTTGGAAAGCGGTTTTTTTGTTTTTTGTTTTTTTTTAAGATTTTTATTTATTTATTTGACAGAGAGAGATCACAAGTAGGCAGAGAGAGAGAGGAAGGGAAGCAGGCTCCCTGCCGAGCAGAGAGCCCGATGTGGGACTTGATCCCAGGACCCTGAGACCACGACCCGAGCCGAAGGCAGCAGCTTAACCCACTGAGCCACCCAGGCGCCCCGAGACTCGTTTTAGACCTAAATAAACTGCAGATTGAAAGTGAGGGGATGGAGAATGATTTGTCATGCTAATGGATGTCAAAAGAAAGCTAGTGTAACTGTACTTATATCAGACAAACTAGATTTTGTTTCATTTCTTTTAAGATTTTATTTATTTGACAGAGAAAGAGAGAGCACACAGGCAGGGGGAGCAGAAGACTCTGCTGAGCAAGGAGCCTAATGTGGGATTGGATCCCAGGACCCTGGGATTATGACCTGAGCCACAGGCATATGTTTAACCAATTGAGCGACCCAGGCATCCCAGACAAACTAGATATTTAAAACAAAGACTGTAATAAGAGATGAAAAAGGGCTTTATATCATAATTAAGGGGTCTATTCATCAAGAAGATCTAAAAATTATAAGTATTTATGCCCCCCAACCTGGGAGCACCCAAATATATAAATCATTTAATAATAAACATAAAGAAACTTATTGATAATAATATGATAATAACAGGGGAATTTAACACCCCACTTACAGAAATTAGATAGATCATCTAAGCAGAAAATCAACAAGGAAACAATGGCTTTGAATGACACACTGGACCAGATGGACTTAACAGACATATTTAGAACATTTCATCCTAAAGCAGCAGAATACACATTCTTTTACAGTGCACACGGAATATTCTCCAGAAGAGATCACATATTGGGTCACAAATCAGCCCTCAAGAAGTACAAAAAGATTGAGATCAGACCATGCATATTTTCAGACCACAACACTATGAAACCTGAAGCCAACCACCAGAAAAAATTTGGAAAAAATCAAAAATACATGGAGGTGAAATAACATGCTACTAAAGAATGAATGAGTTAACTAGGAAATTAAAGAAGGAATTAAAAATACATGGAAGCAAATGAAAATGAAAACACAACAATTCAAACCTTTAGGATGTAGCAAAGGCAATCATAAGGGGGAAGTATATTGTAATACAGGCCTATGTCAAGTAGGAAGAAAAGTGTTAAATACACAACCTAACCCTACACCTAAAGGAGCTACAAAAGGAACAGAAAATAAAGCCTGCATCCAGCAGAAGAAGGGAAATAATAAAATTAGAGCAGAAATAAATAATACAACAACAACAAAATCCAGTAGAATAGATCAATGAAACCAAGGTGGTTCTTCAAAAAAATTAATAAAATCGGTAAATCCCTACCTAGACTTACCAAAAAGAAAGGTGGAAGGACCCAAATAAACAAAATCATAAAATCATAATGAAAGTGGAGAGATCACAACCAATACCATAGAAATACAAACAATTATAAGAGAATTCTATGAAAAATTATATACCAACAAACTGGGCAATCTGGAAGAAATGGACAAATTTCTAAGAAACTTACAAACTACCAATACAGAAATAGAAAAATAGATGATTTGAATAGACCCATAACCAGCAAAAAAATTGAATCAGCAATCAAAAATTTCCCAGCAAACAAAAGTCGTAGGCCAGATGGCTTCCCAGGGGAATTTTACCAGACACTTAAAGAAGAGTTAAAATTTATTCTTCTCAAACTCTTCCAAAAAAAAATAAATGGAAGGAAAACTTCCAAACTCATTCTATGAAGCCATGATTACCTTAATTCCCAAACCAAAGACCCCACTAGAACAGAGAATTACAGACCAGTATCCCTGATGAACATAAATGCAAAATGTTCAATAAAATACCAGCAAATAAAATTCAACAGTACATTAAAAGAATCCTTCACCATGATCAAGTTGGATTTATTCCTGGGCTGCAGGGGTAGTTCAATATTTGCAAATTAGTGTGATATGCCACATTAATAAAAGAAAAGACAGGAACAATATCATCTCCAATAGATAAAGAAAAAGCATTTAACAAAATACAGCATCCATTCTAGTTAAAAAAACCTCAACAAGGTAAGGATAGACAGAATATATCTCAACATCATGAAGGCCATATATGAAAGAGCCATTATCCTTAAAGGGGAAAAACTGAGACTTTCCCCTGCCATCAGAAGGAACAAGACAGGAATAACCATTGCTAACCAAGACACTCTAACCATTGCTATTTAATATAGTACTGGGAGTATTAGCCTCAGGAATCAGAAAACAAAAAGAAATAAAAGGCATCCAAATTGGCAAGGGAGGAGTTAAGCTTTCACTATTTGAAGAAGTCAAGATATGTAGAAAACCTGAAAGACTCCACCAGAAAATTACTAGAACTGATACACAAAGTTGACAAAGTTGCAGGATATAAAATCAATGTGCAGAAATCTGTTGTATTTCTATACATCAGTAATGAAACAGCAGAAAAAGAAATCAAGGAATCAATCCCATTTGCAATTGCACCTTAACACAATAAAATACCTAGAAATAAACCTAACTGAAAAGATCTATACTCTGAAAATTATTGAACACTCATGAAAGAAATTGAAGAGGACACACACAAAAAAAAAAAAAAAAAAAAAAAAAAAAGGAAAAAAATTCCATGGTCATGGATTGGAAAAACAAACATTGTTAAAATGTCTATACAACCCAAAGTAATCTACACATTTAATGAAATCTCTATCAAAATACCACCAGCATTTTTTACAGAGTTAGGACAAACAACCCTAAAATTTGTGTGGAACTACAAAAGACCCTAAATAGCAAAAGCAATCCTAAAAAGAGAAACAAAACTGGTGGCATCACAATTCTGTATTTGAAGCTGAATTACAAAGCTCATCACAACAGAACAGTGCTGGCACAAAAACAGATACATAGATCAATGGAATAGAAGAGAAAAACCAGAAATGCACCCACAACTATATGTTCAATTAATCTTTAACAGAAAGGAAAGAGTATCCAATAGAAAAAAGATAGTCTCTTCAACAAATGGTGTTAGGAAAACTGGATAGCAACATACAGAAGAATGAAACTGGGCCACTTTCTTTCATCATACAAAATATACATATATATATATATTCAAAATGGATGAAAGACCTAAATATGAGACAGGAAACCATCAAAATCCTCTAAGAGAAAAGAGGCAACAATATCTTTGACCCCAGGCACAGAAGCTTCTTACTAAACATATTTCCAAGGGGAAGGAAAACAAAAGCAAAAATGAACTATTGGAACTTTATCAAGATAAAAAGCTCCTGCACAGCAAAGAAAATAATCAACAAAACTAAAAGGCAACCCATGAAATGGGAGAAGACATTTAAAAACAACATATCTGATACATGATTAGTATCAAAAGTCTATAAAGAACTTATCAAACTCAACACCCAAAAACCAAATAATCCAGTTAAGAAGTGCAGAAGACATGAATAGACATTTTCCAAAGAAGGCATCCAGATGGCTAACAGACACATGAAATGATGTTCAACATCACTCATCATCAGCGAAATAAAAATCAAAATCATGATAAGTTACTACCTCACACCTGTCAGAATGGCTAAAATTAACAGCACAAGAAACAACAGGTATTGGTGAGGATGTGGGGAAAGGGAAACTACCGCATTGTTGGTGGGAATGGAAACTAGTGCAGCCACTCTGGAAAACAGTATGGAGTTTCCTCAGAAAGTTAAAAATTAAGCTACCGTATGACCCAGCAATTGCACTATTAGGTATTACCCAAAGGATACAAAAGTACTCATTGAAAGGGGTACAAGCACCCTGATGTTTATAGCAGCATTATCAACAATAGCCAAACTATCGAGAGAGCTCAAATGTTCATTCACTAATGATGGACAAAGAAGGGGTAATACACACACACACAGTGAAGTATTACTCAACTATCAAAAGGAATGAATTCAATGTTTATAGCAGCAATGTCCACAATAGCCAAACTATGGAAAGAACCTAGATGTCCATCAACAGATGAATGGATCAAGAAGATGTGGTATATATACACAATGGAATACTATGCAGCCATCAAAAGAAATGAAATCTTGCCATTTGCGACAACATGGATGGAACTAGAGCGTATCATGCTTAGCGAAATAAGTCAAGCGGAGAAAGACAACTATCATATGATCTCCCTGATATGAGAAAGTGGTGATGCAACATGGGGGCTTAAGTGGGTAGGAGAATAAATGAAACAAGATGGGATTGGGAGGGAGACAAACCATAAGTGACTCTTAATCTCACAAAACAAACTGAGGGTTGCTGGGGGGAGGGGGTTTGGGAGAAAGGGGTGGGATTATGGACATTGGGGAGGGTATGTGCTTTGGTGAGTGCTGTGAAGTGTGTAAACCTGGTGATAAAAATATATGTTTATAAAAAATAAAAATTTTTTTTAAAGAAAGTAAAAATAATAAAAAAATAAAAAGATTAAAAAAAAAAAAAAAGGAATGAATTCTTGCCATTTGAAATGACATGGATGGAGCCAGAGAGCATTACACCAAGCAAAATAAGTCAGTCAGAGAAAGACAAATACCATATGATTTCACTTATATGGAATTTAAGAAACAAAACAGATGAACGTATGGGAAGGAGGGGAAAGGGAGAGAAGGAAATTAACAACCAGGGACTCTTACTGATGGAGAACAAGTTGAGGGTTGACGGAGGGAGGTGGGTGAGGGATGGGCTAGACAGGTGGTGGGTATTAAAGAGGGCACCTGTTCTTTCTTTCTTTCTTTTTTTTTTTTTTAATTTATTTATTTGAGACAGAGAGAGAGAGAGAGTGTGAGCAAGGGGCAGAGGGAGAGAATCTTCAAGAAGAGTCGCTGCTGATCACAAATCCCAAAGCAGGGCTTGATCTCAAAACCCATAACATCATGACCTGAGCAGAGACTAAGAGTCTGACACAACTAACTGAGCCACTCAGGCATCCCAAGAGGGCACTTATTCTGATGGGCACTGGGTATTATATGTAAGTGATCCATCACTGAACTCTACTCCTGAAACCAGTATTGCACTGTCTGTTAACTAAAATTTCAATTAAAATTACATGAAAAAATTATATATATATATGCTGTTATTCTCAGTTATTAAAAATGATACATGTTAATGAGGGAAGAATTAAATCTGCTCTTGCTTTATTTTATATATTTAGGGCATAACACAATGGTTATAGTGTATTTTTTGCATGAATTTTTTTTAAATTAAAGGAAAATAAGACAGTATAATAAAGAAAACAGTGTAATATAAGCTCTCAAATCCCAACACACAAAGTAATCCTGTTATATTTTGGAGAATATAGTCATTTCTTCATGTGTTTTTATGATATGTATATTTTATTTTGCATTTAAAAATGAAATTATATAAAGTGTATACACATTTATACTATTTCTACAGTTTCATTTAAATGGGATCACATTACACATACAAGCCATTTTTTCATTCAACAATGGATGATATCCAAGTCTTTTATATTTCTAAAGCAGGACTGGACCTAGGCAAAATTACAAAGTTCTATTTAGAATTTTTAGCTTCTCTCCTTTCTTTCTTTCTCAACTGCTCCATCTAAACTTACTGTCAAAAGGGATCTAAATATAGACCGTTTTGTTGTTGCTATTGTTTAAAAAAAGGAAGTGATGTCATACCCTTATGTGATGAATAATAAATTGCCTCTCCTTCATTTTCTTGGGCATTCCACACTTCTCTTCTAGCCTACCGTTTTTTGTCTTCGGTGCCACACACAATTAATGTTCCTTCTCATGTTATGAGAATATGATACAGATGATCTTTATAAATAGAATGTTGTTTTAAAACCAGTTGTCCACATGCCTCACAGTCATTAAAGGAAAATAGGTATATAGAATTTAGGTCAAGTAGGTATTTATATAGGTCATTTATCCCTTAGATCAAGTAAAGGTAAATACATGTGATTTTGGACATTCGTATTTTCAGCCTTCTTTAATTATGGTTATAGTTAAAATCTCTAACCATCACCATCCATCCTATTAAAGGAATGTGAGGAAAGAGCAGCCTCCTCTCTATTCTTAGGGTACTGATATACACACTGTTACTGCTGAACCACATTGCTGTGTGGTATTCTGTTCCAGGAACTTTCTCCCTTCATTGTAGCTCTTGACAGAACTAGAACCTTATTCATCTTTGCTTCTCAGCATCTAACGCAATGCCAAATTCAAAATACATACAAAAAATGTTTTTGCTAAATGGATGAAATCACCTCCCATAGGTGTATACATTTCATGTATAAGCTGATTGTTTTCAGTGAACTGTTTTTATTGTCTTATTATCTTAAACTGGAATTGCTACTATGTAGTACGTTCCACAGAGAATATAGATACATTCCTACTGTCAAACAGGTAAAATGACAAACTAGGCAGAATTCCTGTAATAATTTAAGAGATGATAAGTATTCACAGAAAAAGAGAAAAAGCAATGCAGTAACAGAGGTAAATATCCGTGATTAAAGTGAAAGCCAAAGGTGTGTTAAGGCGACCTCAAGGGAAACATGAGCCCTCAAAGAGGGAAAATTGATCTTTTTTGCACTCAAGCTGAAAAATCAAAGGGAACTACAGAAAGTTAGATGATTCAAAACTACAGCAATCCTAAACTAATCAAGATAGAAATTCTGCTATAGGAAAAAAAAAGGTGCAGCATTGATTCTTCTGAACCTTAATTAGAGCCAGTGGGGCTGATTCAGGTAAGATATCCATAGCATTTCTGCAGCAGAAGTACATCTATAAACAAAGACATTTTCATGAAAATGAAAAGTTGAAGATCAGTTCTAAGAAATGCAAAACTTGACCCTTTGAGCTTTAGAAACTTGTTGAGTAAAGAATTGGCCCGTGCCTACCAGAAACTATTCCCAATGGAATATTCTCATACTTCAGACCTTCACCTAGTGAGTCTCATTCAAAGATAAGGCAATTTAGGGCTCCAGATAGTAATCATTTTTCTTCAATGAAAACAACTGATACCACATTTGAGATTTGGGCCTCAACACACTCTGGTTTCTGGATTAGCTGCTTATCTTTTGAGATTCACAAGGAAGAGCTTTTTTACTTTAAATTTACTATTAGCTATGCAAATCCACATAGGTCAACAGGCCCCAAACCTGACAGAAATTAGATAAGCCCTAATGAAATCAAATTGCAGGAAAATCACTTTATGTTTTAAATGATACCCATGGCGCTGGGAATGTACTTTTTCAAAATTTTCTGCTCTCTGCCAAGAATGCACCATGATGTGAATAATGAAGATGAATAATGCAAAGTGAAATGCAATACACCATTTGCACATCAGTAAGAGTTTTCCTCCTCAGATTGCTCGAGTTTGGAAATTACAGACAAGGCTGTTTAAAATCTAGCCCAATAGTAGCATTAAATTGGAACAGAGGCCAACTGGATATGGAGCCCATGCACGGTGGAGCTATGCTGAGTCATCAGAAGAGAAACAAAAAATGAAGATTCATATTGAATGGCAACATACATGACAAGTGACTGATTTGAAAGATACCACAGACAGCGGGGAATCTTCTTGATTCACCCCAGGACAACACATTTTGGAGGGGCTGTAAACCTAATATTTGAGCTAGCATTTTCAGAGTTGGAACTAAAAACTTGAAGAGAGTTCTTGATTATGAGCAAGACTTTTCCTGACCTGTGAGCTCCTTCATTATAATTTGGTCAAGCACTTCAACAAGGTCATGCTCCCAGCGTTCTTTTTATGCTCAGCTGAGAAAAGGGCTGTGATGGCAGAGCTTATTTTAACCTCAGTGAGAAAGCCAAGGAATACGCGCTGCGGGAGGAGACTAGAGGTTAAGTCTGTCTTTGAACAAAATGAAAACCCCAAAATCTATTTTCACAATTAATCACTTCAGTGTCCCATAGACTTATAAAATGATAGCTATCCTCAACTGCTCTTCTCTACATGTCCTTTCAAACATGTAGCATATTCCATAAAGAACATTGCACATCTGCTCTTAAAAGAATTGACTTTAATTGCTGAGCTGCTAATGGGGCGTTTTCTCCTGTTGAATTTCCATCCATCTGCACACTCTGATTATCACATCCTCTTCAGAGCTTGTCTATTTCAACCTCTTTTCCTAAATGACCATCATTAATCCTATCCATGGTCTCTCTAAATATGGGAAATGAGTCTGGAGTAATAGCATGCCTGATTATGCTGCCATCTTCCCTGGGGGGGGGAAAGGATTAAAGTTTCAAACTTCCCCTGGGTAGACAAACACTGGAACCTGATGGGGAATAAAGTCTACTGGCAGCCTGAAATCACAAAGACAAGTTTATTCTTGGTAGTTAAATTCTGGACTCTTGGACTCTTATTATGAGAGAACGTGAAACTGATTCCTGGAGTACTAGGAACTTCTCTGCAACTTGTGGCAGAGAATTACACAAATAACGTACTCAGGGGAGTCCTCTCATTTTGGAACAGAAAGTACACAGGTCAAGGTAAAATAAACATTATTCTAAATTCATTATATCCTTACATGCCCTTATCCTTAAGCATCACGGACAAATTCTGAATCAACTAGAGTTTGTAAAAGTCACAAACAGAGGAGATTTTACAAAAAGAAAAGGAAGAAGAAAAGACAATGAACAAAAAAGAAAAGGAAGAAAAAAACCTTTTATCAGCTTCTCTTTGATATGTAGTTTAGTTTTTATGGTAATTGCTAAAGTGAGAATATTTCAGGGAAATGAGGTCACCCTTTCATATGCAATTTTCACCTAGATCTACATCATTTTTCTGTAATGATAGTAAAAATAATACACTTACATGGCAGAAAGGAAATCTGGAGGCTTGTATCAGGGTTCCAATAAGAAAGTATGTTAATGCAGAACTTTGAAGCTGACATGCTGTTGGAAGAACTAAGGGAGCAAATGTCAGTGAAGCTACTTCCACCAATGCTGGATGCCTGCAACACCAAGGTGGATGATTCTTAGCAGTTGACTTGGAGTTTTGGGGAACCTGACTTCTCTGCTGTGTCTCTTTGAGGCCCTTAGTAACTATCACTGAAGAATAATGACTTTTCCTCTATCACCTTCCAAATTTCATGAGAATCTGTCTCATTGGCAGACTCTAAACCAAGAGTTAGGGAAGGGATTCTGGCAAATGGAGTTATAGCTTCTTTCCTTGCAATCCAGAAAAGGACATAGATAGATATAGAAATAAGTATTTGTTGTATGCATATACAAGTGCATGAGTAAATGAATAAAAGAATTCTCTTCCTGGCAATTTAGAGTGTTCCCAAGCTATGTGGAAAATAAGAGTGTAAAGTAGAACAAGAGGAAGATTTTATTGTGTGATCTGAATGTTTGGCAACTGGAAGCTAATGGAGCCCCAATGACTGACTCCATGAAAGGATTCCAACCAGTATGAGCTGGGACTGGCTGTGTCTATAGTTAGGTTCCAGTTTTACCATCTGTATTGATTATAGTCTTTCTCTGAATTCTGTAGGGATATTGACTTGTTCTTCCCTTAACATACTGAAGTCACAACCAGTTTTGCTTCCCTAACATTGTTTCCCTTCATCATCTTGATTTTGGGGTTCCCAATCTTTTCAGTCATATGATATACAGAGCCTTGGGCTATTCTGAAGATGGCTAATCATATTCCTAAGAATGGATCTTAGCAATTTAACTTTCTAAGGACAGCCTGATTCTTATTTCTTATGATTTCTTCATGTGCATCAGTAACTTGAAGGATTCCGTTGATTGGTTCTGCAACATTCCTATTGTGTTCATATTTTAATTGGTTTTCTTAAGTCAGCAATTATGCTCTTAAGACATAAGCAACTGATAAAGTCCATAGATTGAAGGAAAAAAAGCTGTGTTCCAGTTTCTAAATAAAAGGTAATAAAATTTCTGGAACTGTAATTAAAATATCCTGCCACCAAAAAACAGTGACAGTTCTAAAATATAAGTAGTCAATTAATTTTTTAGTGTAAGGAAATATCATTGTTTTAATACTATAATAATTTTCCATGAAAACTCCACTGTATATTTTATTGGTGTATAAATTTCAGTTAATGCACTGCCTAGGATAAAATATGAATATACCATAACAATTAATTTCAAGTACTTCTGCTAAATACTGGACGTTTCTGTTAAAACTGTAAGTGCTAATTATATACTCCAATAACAATACTATTGGCCAGGTGCTTTCTGACATTACTTGGTTTGGAGCTCACAGAGGTCATGATATCATTTCACATCACTAGCTTTTCTCTGCCTGCCTAAAAATCACATCAAAACTCATGAACATCTTTTAAAAAGGGGGGGGGGGCACCTGGGTGGCTCAGTGGGTTAAGCCTCTGCCTTAGGCTCGGGTCATGATCCCAGGATCCTGGGATCAAGCCCCGTGTCGGGCTCCCTGTTCCGCGGGGAGCCTGCTTCCCCCTCTCTCTCTCTCTGCCTGACTCTCTGCCTACTTGTGATCTCTGTCTGTCAAATAAATAAATAAAATCTTTTTTAAAAAACTCATGAACATATGGTACCTCAACAGGAATTGTGCTGATGTGCTCTGCACAACAGCCTGGAAATTCAGAAGGTACAAAGTTCTGTGGAATTGTTTCTCATCAACCACAAAAATAGTTGTAACTACTTAGTCCTTAGCTGTAGCTAGTACTGGTAACTAACTGTAGCCAGTTGGTAACTAGCTCCTTCATTTCTCTTTCATTTAGCACATGGGGTCCAAGGGTTGTTGTAAAATACAGAATTAGACATGGACTCTATAGCCAATAATAAAAAATTGGGGTTTATTATTTGTTAAAAAAAAAAAAACCTCATTTTTTTTTCTTAATTTTTTAAAAACAGGAATAGCAATTTTTGTAAGGATGAGAAAAAGGGCATCTGAGAGGTATCATTTGGAAAATGCAAGCAGTTATATGCATTTATGAGATACCTAAATTTCTGCCTACATTTATATTTCTCACCATTTGGTTCACTTGTATTGAGCATGCTCTTTTAGGCTTCTGTTAAAGAGATTACCAAGGCCACAGGAGCACAGATTGTTAAGAACTACTATCCCCAAGGGAATAAGATTGAGCACAAGTAACTTTTAAAAGTCTGAGAATGACTAAGACATTGGCCTGTGCCCAAGGATACAAAGCTTGGGTGGATCCCCAGATCGAAGGCAGACTGAAAACTAGGGTCACCCAGATGAGCTCATATAAGGTAAGAATAGAGGGGGGAAAAAGAGGCTGAAGAAAAGAGTTCACTTTACATTAATGCCTAGGGCCAACTGGGAGCAAAGAAAATATTGAAAAACAAGACAAGTTGAGCAAAAAAGGGGATGAGAAAGTTGAATAAGAGAAGGTATAAAAATAAGACTTTCATGAAAATACTGTGACTGTTTTCTAGAGCCTCTAACTTAATCCATATTATTTGCAGACATCAACTTATAATTCAGTGCTTATACCTCTAGCAAGGTTTGATAGTAGAATGCTTAATAAGAATCTTATTACCCACTGAGTACTACTATTTAACAGTAATTTTAATAAAGTAAATGTCATTATTTATATCTTGAGTACACTATGATGCATTTTTAGGGATGGGAAATATTTAATTATGGGTATAGAGCTATGTCATATGTATTTACATCCAGAGTAAGAGTGAGACTGTCATTGATTAACTAGTTAATCATTTTAACTAGTTAAAATGCAATTAAGTTTCTATGTTTGCTGATTAATTATATTGATCAATATCTCATTAGCAGTTCCAAGCATAACAAACAGGTACTCTCTTAGGGAGCAGAGTTGGGGAAGGGGATAGAGTGGGCATTAAATGACTAAACATTAAAACCTTGCCCAGATTAAAAAAAAAAAAAACCTTGCCCAGATAGAAAAAGTAATCAGCATATCCAATAAAGTAGCTATTATGACTTCATAGGAAAGGGCTTTTATAAAAGGAAGAGTCAGCTACATCTGGATTTGACTGGAGCCATGTAGGGTTTTATTTTTCTTAATGAAAACTACTGTTGATAAATTTACAAACATCAGACTTTAAAAATGAATATTACTACTTTAAAAGGACAAACTATTCTCAGAGGAGTTGTGCAACAGGAACTCACCCTGTTTTTAGTATTGTGATGAATTTTGTAAGTATCATTAGAAGTAGAAAGAGCACTCACTGGTCCATGAAAATGGAATCACTCATTTCTATTTCATCAGCACAGAACTCCTGAAGAGGAGAATAGGAAATCAGAAATATGAAAGATCCTAGGCTATCTCTGACCTCCAACGGTCTAACTCCCAATCAGGGGCACCTAATTACATTGTGGTTTCCTCAGGATACTATTTTAAATGAGCTGGAAAAAGCTCAAAGTTATTGGGGGTTAGGATATGTAAATATGAAAAAAATATTAAAAATTACATGATATGGATTGTGTTCCTTTAGCTAAATTATTTTAATACATGTGTTTATGAAATCCAAGGTGAAAAGAACTTTTTATAGGTTTCAGATAAAGAGAGTCATATTAACTAGGTGAGCCTGACCTGGACATTGAGTCGTTATCTTGGTGCCCTAACTAAGTAAGCAAAGTTTTTAAAAATAGCACCCAAACTAGGACACTTCCCACCTTAAGTGACACAGTACTGTTTGATGTCTATTAAAAAGACAACAATAAGAAAAACTAATGGGAGTGATAATTGTCTAAATTTACAACTAAATTTTAAGAAAATGGGTCACAGTTACTATTGGATGTGATCCATTGGCCCTCCAAAAAGGCCGAATCTCTAAATCAATAACCTGACCTATACCAGCCCAAGCTCACCTGGTTGGCATCTCATGAATTCCTCATGAATTGCCATGGATTTTCCTCCTTTGCCTGAGACCCTCACACTCTCCCTGTTTAGTTATGGCTCTCCAAGGCCTGAGCCTGGGCCTGGGCCTGTCCACACTCACTGGCCAGACTTGGGTCTGCTCTTAGCTTCCTGGTAGGCAATCATGCTCCATTTCCAAGGTCTGGCCAGGTGATTCCCAGTTTGGTTCTAGGAATGCCCTCACCTTAATTCACACTCATACTAGAAAATTAATTCCACTTTTGCCACTCAGCTTTCAAGGGCCTTTTAGTCTTTTCTTTTAATATCTCATTGCACTTGCACTATTAAAATATTTAATGTTATCAGACTCTTGACTCTTCAAGAATTTAGCAAATGCACAGAAAAGTGTATGTAACTATCAAGGCTCATCTGTCCTTAATTTAACTTTATTAACAAGCTTGAGTGATAGAATTATTATGCTTTTGTACCAATAAATCCTACCTGGCAATAGCAAAGTACATATTAATTAGACTAAAGCATAATATTGATTTAGATATTCTACTGCTAACAACCCTTATTCTCCCTGCTACTTTGTCAGCATCTGAGTTGTTTTGCTAGTCTAACTTCCAACACAACAGATTGCTTTGTAGTCAGGGAAAAAAGACTTTACAATGCATTTATTGCCATCTAAATAACCCCTTTGTGGTCTTTAAAAATTGGATTCAAACAGCAAGAAAATAATAATGTCTCTCTTCTAATTGGCTTCAGGTGCAGCATTTATTTTAAACTTGAACTTCCTTGTACTGAACACAGTAATCGGTTATAAAAAAGTGTGGAATGATTATCATGGTGGCATCTTTTATTTTTACATCCTTTTAAAGAATAGATCATCTTGAATAATGCAGATACACCCAGCGGAGGTAGTCTGAAGCCAAACTCCTCTCTCTCAAGGAAATCACAGACTAGCACACGTTTAATCGTAGGACTAGATCCTCAAGTTACCATCAGAATTCATCTTTCATCCCAACCCAAACAGAACTGTTTTTAGTTAAAAGACTCCTCTATAATTATAAGCCAGTTAAATAGACTGATATTCAAAGTGCTTGGAGAATGGTTGACTCGGCCTAAACGCCTTCCCCTGCATAGAGAGGAGCACAAGGTGGTTGCCATTCTCTTCTCCATTGTTCTCGCTATCAGAACTGGAGATCACCCACACTCGCTCTCACTCTTTCAGGCTTAGAACATGTGTCCCAGGCACTGATAGGGACAGTGATCTTTCACTTTCTTATATTAACCTCTCTTTAACCTCTCACTTTCCAAACACAAAGAAATAGCACTCCTTCCATTCCTCTTGTAAATAATGCAGCTATGAAACTGACATTCTATCTTATATGACAATTCAGAAATACTTCCCCCATAGGCAAGGGTATTGTGAAAAATAATACTTGAAACTTCTGCAAATTCTTCAGTGAAAAAGTTACGTCTATGAAAGTAAGAAAGGCAACATTTTTCATAGCAACAATAGAGTGAATACACACGATAATATCAAAGGCTCTTTAGGATGCTAACTAGTGTTGCAAACCCTATACACGTGCAGAGTGGGCGAGTTCACATTGCTAAGGGAACTTTAACAATCCTATTTTCTGGACTTCCTTGGTTTGACATTAACCAAAATTAAAAAAAAAAAAATCACATGAATTCATTTGGATATATTAGCTTAAATTGTTTGCTCACCAGTTGAATCTTTTGGCTCCCTTAGACTTCAGTGAGATTCTCAAGGGAGAGTTTTGTTGTCTCTATAGATTTCAACACATGATGCAGTGCTCCATTCTTCAAAATGCATGACCCAGGTCACTTTATAAAGTAATGTAAGGCATCTAATGATGTTAAGGAAAATAGGGTATATACACTAGTGATTTCAGTATAAAACAGTATAATCCCCTGGAAAACATAGTGTTTTACAGCCGTATCATACAGGATAAAATCTAAATTCCTTAGCAAAGAATACAAGATCTTTTATTGTATATTTCTACCTTCCTAGCCTTATCAGCATCCATTTTCTGTTTTATCCTTTATCAAACCCTAAGGGTAACAATTCTGAGTCCCTTTACAATTTTATGCTTATCTCTACCATGTGTGTGACATATTTAATAAATGCTGCATGAACAAATAAATGAGTGATGTTTGGAGAAGTAATCATTTCCATGTGATCTGAGCAGAGAAGAGTTAAAAGAGTGTGTGTCATTTGGGCAATAGAGGGTAGAATTTTGAGATGAGGCTAGAGAGTATTATGAGATGTGTCCCAAAAGGTTGGAAATTTCTGTTGCAAAAAGTAGACCATGTTTGGTTTCTGCAGAAGAATGAAGGCCAGACTGAGAAGACAGATTGGATCCAGAAAGAGATTTATTTTGAAATGCTGGAAAGCATTATTGTTGGTATAGTTGCAATATGAGATTACTATTTAAGTGCAAAAGTTGTAAGCTTAGTTTGAGATTTTGAAAGATCAGAGTTTTTTGCATCCTTAAAGGAATGGATTCACAAAAAGTGCTATTCAGTACAAGGAAATAGATTTTATAATTGGAAAAGTTGGTCAGGAGATTGCACCAGCTAGGCTATACATTACTCTATTTGTCTATGAATTTTTCCTTGGTGTTTCATGCACACATCCTGCTTCCCCTCAACACAGTTTGTAATTGTTTTAAGGGCAGAGCCTTTAAAGTTCCATGATATGCAGCTCAATACATATGTATTTATAATAATAATTAGGTATAATATATGATATCATAATAAGCCATTATTATAACTTACTATAAGAAGTTCTTACTCAGCATAGCAAAACACCAACTTTCAAAAAGGGCATACATTTTATGACCATTAACATCAGAAAGGAAGGATGAATGAAGTAAGATAAAGATACATCCAACTTCTTATTTTCTAAATTTCTTCTTCATAGCTTATTCCACTGGGGCAGATGGGGCAGAACTGATTGTGACAAGATTCTGTTGAACTAAAGAAATTTGGCTAGACTAGGGGACGAAGCTGATTTGGAGAAAGTTGAGGCTTCCATCTTCCAAACTGTTCTGATATCTTCAAGATGAATATCATCAACCCAGAAATTGATTTCCACAAATTCTAGAAAAACAGCCAAGTATGCAAAATTCATTTTTGTTGTATGACCATTAACGTTTCTGAATTTTTTTAAATTTTCTTTCTGTTGACCTCTGTGTATTAACATTCCTTCTAGTTATGGAATGTTCTCCTGTTAGACCATTCCTATCTTTCCATTCCTAATTATCAATAGGTGTTCTTTACCCCCAATAAAAAAAGTCCTACTCTTGGGATGCCTCAGTGGTTCAGCGGTTAAGCAACTGCCTTTGGCTCAGTTCATGATCCCAGGGTCCTGGGATCGAGTCCAAAGTAGGGCTCCCTGTTCAGCAGGGAATCTCCTTTTCCTTCTGCCTCCACCCCTCATGTTCTCTCTCACCCACTCTCTATGTCTGAAATAAATAAATAAAAATCTTTTTAAAAAGTTCTACTCTTATTAAAGAGACAGATACTAATATAAAGCAATAACCATACTTTCCAGAAGACTTTGTGTTACAAACAACTGGCCTTTGGTGCATTCTATGGGAGACATAGGTGAACAAACAGAACGAATTTTCAGTGCAAGTTCTGCTACCTACTAGATGTGTAGTTTTAGTTTATGTGCATTTTCTCAGATGCTTGACCTCCACACATTTTTTTGCTTATTTCCTGCTTATGTAGATAGAAATAAGTATGAAATTCATAATAATAAATAAATAATAATAATAATTCATATTTATGAATTTAAATAATAGATATACAATATAATTGTATAAATTATGTTAACTACATATATAATTTAAAAAAACATATATATCTATAAAATTAGAAAAAAAATCCATGTTAACCATGTAAACCAGATTCTGCAAATTCAATGATAAATACATCCTATTATATTTGCCCTTTTGTGTATTACAATTAACATTTCCTTCAACATTACAAATTTTGCAGTTAAGAGACGTTTTGATTAAAAGCTCTGCATGTTCTATAATTCAAAACAGTTATTTTTTTCCTAAAATGTATTTGAATACACCTTCTGTTTCAGCTTCTTTGTTTCTATACAAAAATATTAGCTATATACCTAAATATAACTTTTTGGGGCTCTATATTTCATTTTCTTCTATATTCTGGATCTTTTAGGAAAAAATGGGATTATTGATGTATTGTATTAATATACAATAAACTGCACTTGTGTAAAGTGTGTAATTTGATAAGCTTTAACATATGTGCTATCCAGGGTGCCTGGGTGGCTCAGTGGGTTAAAGCCTCTGCTTTTAGCTCAGATCATGATCCCAGGTCCTAGGATCGAGCCCCCCATTGGGCTCTCTGCTCAGCAGGGAGCCTGCTTCCTCCTCTCTCTCTCTGCTTGCCTCTCTGCCTACTTCTGATCTCTGTAAAATAAATAAATAAAATCTTTAAAAACAAAAAAACATATGTGCTATCCTCTGGGAAATCTTAACCATGACCAAAATAATAAACATGTCCATTACTGTCAAAGCTTGTCCCATGGTAATCCTATCCTTTCCCTTTCTTCCCCTTTTCCTCTCTTCTTTGTGTTCAATCACTGAGCCCTTTGTATAATGATTAGCTTGAATTTCCTTTTATTGGAATCACATGATGCCCCCTTTTTGAGTCAGGCTTCTTAAATTCATCGTAATCATTTATGAGATCCGTGCTCATCATTGTATATATTAATATACATAAGACTTCTTATTGCTGGGTAATTTTTATTATATGAAGATACCATAATTGATTCCACTTACTTGTCCTCCAGGACTCATTTTGGCTCTATTCTCCTTTTATCCACCGTCCTATGTCATATGAATTGGTCACTCCCAAATCTGGTGTCATGGCCTGTGCTATTCTCTCCAGGCCCACAATTTCCATTATCTACTAAATATATCTTCCTGAGTGTGTAATTGGCTAATCAAACTTAACATGACCAGCATTAGCACCTCGTCTTTCCCCCCTCTCAAAATGACTTCTTTCCCTCTGTTTCCTTACATTGGATCAACTGGCTTAAAACCCTACAATGTTTTTTCATTGTTATTGAAATGAAATCCAAACTCCTTACTTTGGGCGGTAATCTGGACCCTGTATATATATCCCTAGATTCATCACATCCCATCTTCTCTTCTTCTACATATTAAACATTCTCAAAGAATCTCTATTTCTGAACCTAGGCATCTATCCTACCCTAGGCTTTTGCCCTTACTATTCGCGTTGTCTCAATCCCTCTCTTACTGGCTCTTCACAAGTCTGAGCCATCACTCAGTTTTAAGCTCACATATTCCCTCCTCTAATAGGTCTTCTTGATTTCCACCCTCCCAACTAAAATAATATTCCCCTTACTTTCTTAGCAGTCGGTTTATTTCTTTAATGGCACTTGTGGCTATACCACTGCTGAATTTGTGTTTACTTCATTATATGCTGTTTCCCTTCTCTAGGATGTGAGCCTCTAAAGACAGAGACTCTGCCTGGGATGTTCAGTGTCATACCCCAACACTTTGCACAGGGTCTGTCACATAAGAGCACTTGATAAATATCTGTCACATATCTGAATGTATGAATGGGTAAATATCACCACCGTTCACTCAATAATCCTAGGCTGCTATCTTTTCTCTACCACTCTGACCTGCCACTGATAGTCTGGAGCCATAAATTCTAATTCTTCAGCCTATTCCATCCATCTCCCCTTCTTCCTCTCCACCTATTCTGGCCTTAATTCTCTCCAAAATGCCTTGATTCAGGAATCTGATAACTGATTTCTCTGATGCCATTTCAACTCCTTACAGTTCATCCCTGTAAGTTTCTAAGACACAAAATAGACTAAGTTTTACCCTACTTAGATTCACTCACAGTATCTGCATTTCTTACAGGTCAACATTCAATGTTAGTACCATTATACACAATTTCCCATCATGGCTATGTTTTCTTTCTGTGCTTTCCCATCAACCTGAAACTCTCCACGTAATTTATATATAAGTACTAACAGACTGAAGCTCCTCAAAGTGCCTTAATTCTCTTTTTCTTTTTCATGCAACTTCTTCCTCCTGAATTGCACTTGTCATCTATGTTACCTGGGAAAAAGGCCTATCTCCTCATGAGGACTTGCACATATAAACACTATCAGGCCTGGAGCCCAACAGTGTAAACCCAGCCCTGAGGCCCAATAGCCTTGGTTTATTCGCTTTTGTAATAAGCTGTGTGGTACTCATTAAGATTCATAAGCTCTCTGTACCTCAATTTCCCCTTCTGTAAAATATAACTAACTAGAACACTGGCTTCATGTGCTAATAGCACACATTTGAGACATGCCAGTTTTCAGTATGAATGTGACCACTTCCTCCTCTGTATCCCCTCCGCTTCTTCTTTCCTGCAGCTTCTGCATCTGCAGCTTCTCCCCACATCAACCTGCAAGATAGCAAATGCCTCAAGGACAGGACTCCTGTCTTTGTATATCATCATGAAGATATGCTCAATAAATATTTTTAAAACAGTGGATACTTTAGCAACTAAATCTGGCTCCCAATACCAAAAGGATTGCCAAAACTTCTGGCTTTTTCAGGTAATCCCAATTACCTTTTCTGTCCAGAAATAAAACCTAAAGCTTATAGGAACAAATGTAGCATGCTTTCACTCTGCAAATAGCCTATGCATTATTTAATGCACAAGACTTAAATACATAGGGCTTTATACTTGTGCTTGATTCATGAATAGATTGATGAGTGAAGTGGGGCTAGTTGAGGCAGGTGTTGTTTCTATTTTCCCCAAGTTTCTGTCTTGGCTCCTACGGGATCCTGCACTGGCCGGGATTCAAGGTAGGTGTTGGAAGAGCACTTTCAGGCCCTTACTAGCTCCTCCCCTCAGGAGAAGGGGGTCCCTAAACTGACCGGTTAGACCCAGACGATAACTGGATCCATTTACCCGGAAGCCAGAATCACTACCTAAATGGCAGAGTCTAAGGTTGAGGTCTCTCTGATCTCCAGCACACAGGAGCAAGGTGAAACTCACTCCGGCAGGAGCTGCCAAAGTCTTATTCCTACTCTGGTTCCTGCTTCATGTAAGTGGAAGAATAAACTGAAGTAACATTATGATTCTCAACATTTGCTTTATATTAGACTCTCCTGGAGAACTTTATAATTCCAAAGTCTGGCCCCCTCCACAGTCTAAGTAACTCATTTCTATTTAGTAACTAAGTAAGTTTCTGCAGGTGGACATCAGTGGTTTTTAAAGTCCTCCAGATGACTCTGATTTGCACACAAGTTTCAGAATCACTGCCATATGAGAAATTTAAGAGATACGATTCAAGCAAGCATTCATGTGTGGTAAAATTGCTTTGTCATTCAAAGTTCAGGAATTGCTAAACTTTGGGTGCCTTAACCATAGGCTAAGAGGACTTAAGTGTAAGAAGAGCGTCTACAGCATCCTCTCCCTTTTACCTGGTTCTTCCAGAGGCCAGGCAAGCCTTAATAACACCAGCTCTGCCTAGACTGGAAACAGAGACGTCCTCCTTCCAATTTTTCCTAACACGGTGTAGGAGGAAAATGATGTGGCAACATGGGGTCGGGGAGCAGAGAGGGAAAGAGTATGGAGGTTCTTCAAAAACTAAAAATAGATCTACCATGTGATCCAACCACTCCACTTCTGGTAGATATCCAAAAGAACTGAAATTGGGATCTAGGTGCACCCCCATGCTCAATGCAGCACTATTCAAAACAGCCAGGATGTGGAAACAATCTAAGTGTCCATCAACAGATGAATGGACAAAGCAGTGTAGTATATACACACAATGGACTATTATTCAACTTTAAAAAGAAAGAAACCCTGCCATTTGCAACAGTATGGATGAACCCAGAGGACATTATGCTAAGTGAGATAAACCAGACCCAGAAGGTCAAATACTGCATGTTTCTACTTATTTGAGGTATCTAAAATAGACTCACAGAGACAGAATGGAATGGTGGTTGCCAGGGCCTGGCGGGAGGAAGAAAGAAATAGGGGTTGCTGTTCAACCAGTTTAAAGTTTTAGCTATAAAGGGGGACACCTGGATGGCTCAGTGTGTTAAGCCTCTGCCTTCGGTGCAGATCATGATCTCAGGGTCCTGGAATCAAGTCCTGTGTTGGGCTCTCTGCTCAGCAGGGAGCTTGCTTCTGCCTGCCTCTCTGCCTACTTGCGATCTCTCTCTCTCTCTCTCTCTCAAATAAATAAATGAAATATTTTTAAAAATAAAGTTTTAGTTATGCATGATGAATGAGATCTAGAGATCTGCTACACAACATGGTGTGTGCATTAACGATATCATATTATGCACTTAAAAGACTTTGAGTGGGTAGATCTCAAGCTAATTGCTCTTACCACAAAAAACTACTTTTTTAAAGAAAGTAGTGCATCCATATGTATGCTGTCTACTCAGGTACATGAATTGAATGAGAGTGTAGAAAATCTAACAGAGGTTTGCTTTGTTTTATTTTTCCAAAATACTTAAATAAGATGCTGGCCCATTACTAAAAGGAAAAAAAAATTGATTATATCATTTACTCAGAGGGAACAAGCCTGAGAAATAAATGAGGAACAGCTGGGGCAGACATGCTATGTTATCTGCTTTCTCTTTAAGAAGCAGTTAGAGCTGCTAGAGAAAAGCAGCAGAGATGTCTGGAGAAAGAGGGATTATATTGGGAGAAACAAAGAATCACTTGAGGGACTTCTGTGCTCAGAGCAGTAGCTGAAACGTGCTAATGATCAATTTAACACCTGCCATTTTAATTAGCACCTAAGGATAAGCTGAAATTGAGAGAGAGAACTGAAAACAATAAAATGGCCTGAGAGGCAGCCCAAGGTCAGAGGGAAGATAAAGAACCATGTTTATGGAAGCAAGTGATTATTGTTTGTTATAGGAAGCACAATTTGTATTTAGGTGTTGTTTGTTTTATTAGTATATCTTTATGATGTAACATTTGGAACGGAAGCTAATTTGTGAGTTGTCTCAAGAAAATTAGACTTCATATAAACTTTTTCAAAGCTGCCCCTTACAGACCAGAAATTTTGAAGAATCAAAATAGCAAGGATTGCATGAGATTCAGCCTAGTGTTTCAGGAGTCACACCTCTATGAATTTGAGTTACCATCTATTTCTGCGGTGGTAGTTAAATATAACCTCACATTACTTAGAAGTATTGGTAGCCAAAATGTAGCAAAAACCGAAGTTAAATAAATCAAATCCCATGTAAATAATTATGGGGGGTGCAGTGTATCACAATGATTCAAAGTCATTTCATACACATTTCCCAATGTCACAGACTTTGTATGTGGAATGTTTGGGAAATGTTTCATTCTATGACCTATCAAATATTGGTCTTAATTTTGACTAGGGGTGTTGTCTGGTCACTTATTTGCTCCAACCTTCTAGGGTGCATGCAATGTAAAACTACTCTGAGTTGGTACCTGTTGGGTCCATGGTCGAAGGAGCAAGACTGATACAAAGCGAAGGTCAAGCAAAGCTTTATTTCGCGCCAAGCATCGAGAATCAAACTCTCTGGCCAGGGCCGTCTCTTGCAAAGAGGTGAGCCCTCCCAGTCTCACAGACTAAGTTTTATAGAGTAAAGGCCATGAGGTTGAGCCTGGCCACACACAGGTGGCCAACTGAATTGCAATTCACCCTACAGTAGTTATTTGAACTAGCCTATCACTCTGGTCAGAACTGGCGCCCTAAAGGCAGGGCCCACAATCTTGGGTGGTTAGGGAGGTGCTTTCCTGATTGGATGTCTCCACCTGGCTTGACTCATCCTTGTATTCTGGGCTCTGTTACCTCCCCCTGACCTGACACATCCTGGTATATGGGCTCTGTTATCAGGGGCTGGTCAGTCATATTTTTTCCGGTTTCCCAGATTTGTTTCTAAGTAAGTTCCTCTGGAGGGGCAGGGTCAATCTAAGTTTACTGCATAAACAACAAAATGGCTTGCTCTGGCTAAGCAGGCCCTTACAGTACCAAGTCCATTTACACCTCTGTCAAACTGTTCCATGTAGAACTCTGCCTGTCTGAGGACAGGTATCTGTCAATTGCTGTGATTCCATACTCAGGAGAGATTATCAAATCAATATCATGGTCTTGGCCTTTCCAAGATCATAAGAATGGAGTTGAACCCCTAGTGGGGTCTGGAAAGTCCCTGCTAAGTAGCACATAAAAAGTATAAATGTTTATTGATAAAGTTAAAAGGAGAGGACAACAGAAATGATCAGAGGACCAATTCCTGGGTGGAGCTATTTTCCATATACATTCCTAGGAAGAACAGACTATATTAATAGATATTCATATATGCAAAGGAAGAAAATAAGATCCATGGTCACAGAGCTAAGGGCAGAGCCAAGCCTGAACACTTACTTCCACGTTCATTTCCTAACTCCGAATCAACAGAAACACATCCAGTAGGATACGCATGGTGAGATCCTGAAATCTATCACTAACTAAAATACACATCAATCACAAATATCACAGAATTCGAAACATCTAAATAAATCATCACTGAATTCATTTTCAAGAAAGCTATATAAAGAAAGCAATTAATAATCGTTCTGCAGAAACGTGATTAAATGTGCCTTAAATTTATAATGATGGTGTATGTTTGCTATTGATTTTAAACTTTCTCTATAGTTGAATTTTAATTCAGTCTATTAATACACGGTCTGATAATAGGATAACTGGCACATTTACATGAGAGTCCTTATTTAAAGTTCAGTAAAGGCTATAGAAGATTGTTCCTTATGAATTATGCTGATTTTTCCATATACAACATGTCCTAGAGTTTTTGTGTTCATTTGCTTGCTTGCTTGCTTGTTTTGTGGTCAAAATAAGGCAAAAGGCCATGAAAGAAAAAAAATACATATTTGCTAAGCAATAAGTAAAAAGAGAGAGAGAGAGAAGAAAGGAAAGGCCCTTGCTTTCAGATCCAGGAAAAACCATAATGCCAAGCACACTAACATTAAATTCCTTTGATTCATTTTGGCCAGGAAAATTCTTGCTTATAACAAATAGGTCTAGGGGGAATGAAAATTTCATACTTTTGAGTGAATTGTTTCTCTAAAAAATTATCTTTAAAAAGCAATAACTGTACACAACAAAGACTTATACAGCACATGTTTTACTTGGGTTACAATGTTGCTAGTTTTTTACTAACACTTGAGAAAAAAATTACATTTTTTTATATTTGAAAGAAATGCCTTGGACCAGCATTTCTGTGGTCTATAAATAAAAAAATCTTATCTTTCAACAATGGAGGTACCATATGGATTAACAATCTTAGAAGATTTTTGAATGTGTCAAAAATATTTCAAAACTCATTATTGTTCGAAAGTATTAGTTAAGAGGGGATAACTCCAAAAAAAAGGGTATAACTCCTTGAAATAGTATTCTATATCCATGAATATTACTTAAAATACATAGTAAAAATTACTTTTTATTTAAATTTAGATCACTCTTACAAACATACATATTATGATACTATACTTTTAGTCAAGAAGATCTGGCTTTAATTCTTTATTATGATACTATACTTTTAGTCAAGAAGATCTGGCTTTAATTTTTTCCTATTAAAGGTTATGAAGCTGGCCCAAAGTTACTGGGGATTTTGTAAGGAACAGTTAAATTGTTCTTTAAAATTTATATTTAAGTTCATGAATCCCATTTGAAACACATGGTGCAAAAAACAAAAATCAATAAAGCATGATCTCTAGTCTAAAAGATTTATAGTCTAGTAACCAAATATATATAATTAAAGGAACTACAAATATATATATATATATACACACATATATCTGTGTGTATATATAATGATTATATATTGAATATATAGTATATATAATCATATAGTAAATAATATATATCTTAACAAATGTGATATTTAATAAATAAACATAATTAAAATATACATATATAATATATATACACATATATATTATTGTGTATATTTACATTATATATATTATGTATATATACATAAAAGAACCAGAGAGTGGCATTAAAGAAACACAATGAAGTTTGTGCAGAGAGAATGACATCTGGTTGAAAGAAATTAAAGCAGGTCTCACAAAGGCTGTGAGATCTGATAGTGATTTTTAAGACCTTTCAGAATGGATAAGTTATCCACAATAGAGATGAGTCCATATTTAAGGTGTGCAAAAAAGGAAATAAATAAGGCACATATTAAACAGCTAAAATTTACAAATACAGGAAATGAAAATACATAATAGTCCAGGATGAATATGATAAGACTGTGTAGTGTGGTATGGATAAGCCCGGACACAGAGCTTGGTACCAGGGCGTGGGAGACATTTGAAAGCCAGGATGAGAGGTCTGGTTGTATCCAACTGGCTGAAGCACTGGAGTTTGTTGATTAAGGAAATGACAAAATGAGAGCTAAGATTTGAGAAGTTTCCGTTTAATAATTTGGACTGCAGAGATACAGGAAACAGGATGGCTCCTCAGAGGACCTTTGTACAGTAGCCCAGAGGAAGAGAAAGGAGCTAAACTGAAGTGTTGGGAGAGGAAGGGGTAGAGGGAAAGGAGCAAACAGGAGATGTTTCACGGGGAGCTGGTGACTGAGGAGGTGTGGCGCCAAGGGTGAGAAGTAACAGATTCTGGGAGCCTAAATGACTGTGTAACAAGTACAAATGCTACAAAGTCAGCACAACAAATGGCTCCTGAGCATTTATTTGCTGCATGGAAGGCCCCATGAATTGTGCTGAGTTCTGGGCCCATGAGATAGGTAAGACAATACAGACAGCACACTCGAGGTTAGTAAGCTCCACGAAGGATGAAAGCAAGTAACGAGCTATTCCTGCAGTTCAAACTTAAAAACAATCCTAGGTGGTTCTTGTGGACATGTGATGAGGAGTAGAGCCAGAGATACTGCGGTGGAGAAACAATGAACATTCAGGAAGCGGAGCACAACGAAAAGAGGATGAATTCAGCAAGGAGGAATGACCAAACCGGACAGATATGAACAGTACAGGAAGAGAGGGCAAGGGAGAGGTTTGTACTTGGATAATATGGCAGATGGACTAAGTGACACAGGATGTGGACAGAACTAGGCTGGAGGCAAAAACTGCCATGTAGGAGAATAATGCCAAGAAGGCAGGACGTTGTTACTGAATGAGATACAATAGAAACCAGCCTAACGCCAATTTCACTTGAAATGATACTTTAAACACAGTCTTTACCTGCCTGTTCTCCTGCCCACTGGTGAAGCTTCCAATACTACTAGGGAAGGAGGAAGAGTATGAACAATGGAAGTCTCCAGTGTCTCCTTGTAACATGCACAGATCTAATTAGCTTCTTAGTATTGAAGGCTGATGTAAAAACAAGCTTATATACGTCTAGCTTGTTGCCATTTGAAATAATTATTTTGGTGGCATTTAAAACTATTCACCCCAAGAACAAAGCAAGTCATGACAACCTTGAATTTGGTATCCACACCAGGAAACCCAATGCAATCATTACCAAGAATGGATGAGAGGTAAAGCATTTGACTTGGACTGATTTCCACGAAGAAATGGTGAGTGGAAAAACAAGATCAAGAAATATGACGAGCGTGATGCTGTTTCTTGTGTACAGAACACCACTGCAAATTTCCCTATGCGTGTATATTTGTATATATGCAAATTATGATTGTATGAGCTTGCAGCAAATAGGCTCTACGCATCCTAGGTGCTCACAAGGATTGAGCAGAGGGTCAGGTAGGTGAAAGGAAGACTGGGCAGTCCTGGAGCCAACATAAAGGAACAAGAGAGACAAAGCACCGCACTTGAAAAAGCACATGTGCAAAAATTACACTTATGAATACACGTGATGTTTTGCATTAAGTAAATGTAATGCACATGGGATATATTTATAAAGAAATTACGTTTCATAGTTGGGTAAAAGCAGAAGCAAATTTAGCAAGAATATGTACTGAATTTCAAACAAGATGAAGGGGAAGGAAAAATCTGGACTCAGCTTTCAATGTATTACCCCACCAGACACTATTTCTGTTTCTTCTGGTGTTCAAAGTCAAGTCCTGGGAAACTGAGCTCCCTGAACATGTCAGTTTTGTTTCGTGTATGAGCTATTCCTGTGACATCTCTTTTATACGTCAGTTCTGATAGAAGAAAACTGTTTTTGGTTTTGTTTTGTTTTGTTTTTTCAACTATCACAGGAGTCTTTCAGAGGAGCTATTTTCTCTATCTGACTAGTTATTATTTGTTCTCTGCCAGAAAAGCTTTAGTTGTGGTAAACTTCCCTACTTAACTGCAGATTTTTAAAGATTTCCTCCAAAATGGATGCTATACTGATTTGTATTCTCAGCTAGGCTTCTAAGATAGTATAGAGCCCTCATTAATTTGGTTTTTTCCAGCATTTATTAGCAAAATAGTGAGAAGTATCAGCCTGCATTAAAGAAGAATTCCCCCTTGGTCCCTACTCACATTGCCAAACTGAGGCTAATCAGTAAGACAGATGAGCGAAGCAGAGTTAGGACACCAGAAAAGACCTGCAACTTACAGAAAATACACGAACACTGCGCTAGAGTTCTGGGGGTCCTCTGTATTATGCCTTTTGCAAAGGTGATAGAATACACTTTCCTTCATCATTGTATATTCAAATCCCTTCTCATTCTCCAGGTTTACCTCAGTGGCTTCACTTATGTCAAGCTCATCCTGTTTCCTCTCCAACTAGAAGTTATATTTCATTCCTCTGACCCTTTTCTATGGGCAAGAGAAATCAATCTGCACCTTTTTCTGGCATGTGTAACCCTCTACCTTATATAACAGTTAAGTAGCTTGCTGTGTTCACTTTCAGTTAAGCCCTGTAAGAGTGGGGGTCCCTTCCCAGCAATTGTGCTGTGCCACCAGCCCACTGCTAGCAGTAGGGACATGATCAATATTTGCTGACTGAATCATCTCTCAGCTGAGGAGAGACCCAGGGCCACCATGTTCAAGAAAATCATTAGGATTCCACAGCTGGATGTACACTCTTAACAATATTCCCAATCCAGAGAGATTTTGATCACAACTTTCCTCTTGATCTTGGGTCAGTTCTATCCATGCAGAGGCATGATGAGAAAAAGCCCATTCTTTCTCATGCTGCAGAAGAAGATTCTGTTCATGCTGTGTCTTTCCCAACCTGGCAGCATAATCAGTGTTGTGTTTTTACAATCTGTTGGTATTCTAAAAATGAGAACAATGACCTTTGTGTTAATTAGTTGATACAAGAGCCTGCTGAGACTAGAAGAATAAGACTTAATGGGACTTGAGATTATATATTCCAATCATAATTGTGGAGGTAATAACTAATGTTAATGATGAAATCAAATAAACATGCATCCATACTAATGTGCTTTTTAATCCCCTTCCTCTCACTGAGATGTTCTTAGGACTACCTACTAGTATAATACACATACTTAAGACTGCCTACAAAGTCTACAAATTTAAGGAAAATATGTCGTTGTACTTATTTACTTATTTATTTATTTATTTATTTGAGAGAGAGACTGGATGGGAGGGGCAGAGGAGAGGGAGAATCCCAAGCAGGCTCCATGCTCATTGTGAAGCCCAGTATAGAGTTCAGTCTCAGGACACTGAGATCAAGACCTATGCCAAAATCAAGAGTTGGATGCTTAATGGACTGAGCTACCCTTCGTGGTACTTTTTTAGATAAGTAAATAGACCATTGCTTTAAATTCAGAACTGCATCACCTGAAAAGGTATTTAAAATTTGAAGGAAAACATAGTAAGCATATTATTTGAAAATATAACTAATATATTTTTAAAATAAGCATAGTCTATGCTTCCCAACTTTTTGGAGACCCTTTTTATCTGGTGGTAATAAGTGTTTCTGCAGAAGAAGTAAGTAGTGAAAAGATAGAGAAACATAAGGAAACGTTCTATTTTGGGTAGGGTGTCTGGGAAGAGAAAGTAAATGTAGAAAGTTTATGGTATTTATAATGCCTCTAGATTGTGCCTGCTTCAATACCACACACACCTCTATCAGAGATATCTAGGATCTCTAGCACTGCTTGTCCTGAGCAAGATGGCTCCTTCTATCAGGGTTCTTGACCTAGGGTCCACTCAATCGATCTTCAACCCATCCAGAAAACTCTGGGAATGGTATGTGAGATTTTTCTATGACTGTACATGGGAATTTTTCTCAGGAATGTAAAAAAAGCTTAGGAAGCAAAAAAACTAGATGATGAATACCTATTTGATATCCTGTTGTACAAATAAGGAACAATGAGCAGGCAGCACACAAAGTCTTCTAGAACAATATCCCTGAGGATAATCATACAGACAAGAAGATGTAGGTATCTCCCACTCCCAAGAAGATGTATCTCCCACTGCATTCTGGAGCAGCAGGCAGGTGTGTCCAGGTGTGTCTCGAGGTGAGATGCAGTCTACGTGTTGCTGGCTTTTAGCTACATGATTAGGGAAGTGCCAGTACTCGCCATTGTAATCAGGGGTTCAGGTTAAGCCTTATGGTCATAGCTGAGTGTGCTGGTAAGTCCTTAGACTCCAACCCTCCTCTACTGTGGCATTCTTCATTTCTTGGGAGACAATTGATCCTTCTAATCTAGTCTAGTCTGGCAGCTGGGGTCCTTACCTCTTGTTGCAGCTGCAACAGAACCTCTGGCTTGAGCTACATCTACTGAACTGGGTTTGGAAAGAGTAAGGAAGGATGATGCATAGGATGATGCAGAAAACTCTGCATCTGATGCAGAAAAACTCTGGTTCCCTGTTTCTCACTCTAATATTTAATACCTGGCTGGGAATAAAATGGGTTTTTGAGGGAAAGCAGAGAGTCCGAGAAATCACTTGAGTTATTCTTCATCCCAGGTCAATATCAATTGCCTATCATTATTATTTTGATGCTGTTAAGACCTAAGCATTTGTCAACTTAGAAGTCACAGGTTCTTTCCACTCCCACAGTCACAGGCCTGGATGTCATCACCAAGGAAGCTGTGGGTTATTTATTCATTTGTTTGGTTATGTTTGTTTATTTATATCCTAATTTATTTCATGAAGAATTTATGGTGCCCCAAGGGTTAAGAGCTCACTTGTTAGCATCTCTGTGTTCAGACAAAAAGAACGGGAAAGGGCTAAGGAAGCAGGAGGCACTTCCAGGCAACTGCTGTGAAGAGCAGAGTCCCAAGATACCTGCATGGCTCTGGTGGTACCCATGCAACACTGCTCCCAGCCCGTTGCATATCCCCTTCACTTCATTCTCTGCTAACAGGCTAGTTGCAGGTATCTTTTTTTTAAAAAAATGTATAACTGATTAAGTATCTGGAGGAGGGTTAAAGAGTAAATTACTCTCATTTAGGCATTAATTAAGTATCTTCCAACTTGCAGCTGGATTCAGATGTGTGGTTGCTTAGACTGGGAGAGGAAAGATGAGATTTTCAGGGATAGGGACTATGGGTAGGACACACCTACGGAGGATGGGAAGATTAGAACACCAACTGAACATTGTCATCTGGACATCTGGAAAGAGCCTGGGAGCTGGGAACTGAATGAATATAGAATGGTGAGAACTACAAAGATAAACCATAGTTATTTCATAATAGCATGTGGGGCTGGTACTATCCCAAAGCACCTAGAGCAATCGCCCTTTTCTTTCTCCCTCTTCCTATCCTTTTCTTCCTCTTCTCCCACAACTTCCTCTCCCTGCTCCTCTTCTCCCTTCCCCCACCTTCCTAAACCATTTAACCTCTACTAGATCTCAGAAGAGAACTGTTAATACTATAATCCTTCTACATTATTGATTAAATGAAATCATTAATGTGTTGGCAATGAAAGGAGAAACCAGAGAGCACCAGCTCCTTCAAGTGGCAAATAAGGAACATAAAGTTCTAAGAGGGGAAGTCACCTTATTAATTCAAGGTCATTCTGGGACTAGAATCAAGGTTTCCTGACTCCTAATTAAGTATTTTTTCTGCTCCACAGTAGAGTTTCCTGGGTAAACAAAGAACTATGTACCACATACAATACTATTTTACTCATGAAACAGATTATTTAACTGCTGTTTTGTGCCAACTTTGTGCTTAAAGCTGGAAATTAAGATGGGCATGACTTTAATTTTAAAAGTATTTTCTAGTGCTTTGTTCATAACCCTTAAAATTATGGAATTGGCTGTACTTTTTCCATTTTACAGCTGTGGAAACAAAAGGAGGTCAAAGACATTTCACAGATGACCCAAAATACAATTTCAGTTTGGATGACCTGGATTTATTTTTCTATTTGAGTCTGCCTGTTCTTCGTTCTACTTAAATTTCAGAAAGAACCGATCTCACCTATGAAAATGAAAATGCTAGAGGGAGAGATCGGAATAAAAAAATGGAAAGCCTACTGTTAATTTCAGGAAATCATAAGGTTTGACTTAATTACCCCATCTTTCCTTCTTATATGAGCTCCACGGCCAAGACAGTGGCTATACATGAAATGACTAAGGAAAGGCTCAGATACATAAATATGTAACAGGTGTTTCATAGACCACAATAGCCCTGGGTGTATGAAGCATAATAGCTAACATTAATAATAGTCAAAACACAGTATTTATTTGGCTTCATCCTCATTTGCATTACATCCTACCTGCAATTAAAATTTCTCCAAATATTTCCAGGAATGGGATGTGCGGTTGGCTGAACAGAGAGAGCTAAGGTTTCATAAATCCTCTGGTTAATATGCATGCTGAACCCATGACCTGTCTGCTCAGCTCATTGCAGTAACACTGTTGATGGCAACATTCACAGCTATGTGGACACTGCCCTCCTGGCAGGGGGCAGCCAAGACTTCTGGGCTGTATTGAGAGGGCTACATATCTACAGTAACACTGAGAGCCTTAGACTCTACGTTACCATGGTCTATCGGATAGAAATTAGTGTTTCTGTTTTCAAACGAGGTTCAGAGTTTTAAGTAACTTGGCCTGTCACACAGCTGGTACAAAGGAAGGGTTTGAAACCAGCCACTGTGACTCCAAAGCCAGCCCAACTTTACACTAAATGTTCTGCATTTTCAAGGCAACTGGATACCAACTCCTGTTGGGAGCCAGTATTCCTCTAGCAAACCGGCTCTCTGGAGAGGGCTGCTGGTGCTAGGAAGTTAGAATAGCTCTGGATATGTGCAAGCCTGGCCATCTTAGAATACAATGTTTTTGACTGAGAGAAGCACTAATGAATTTAGAGTTACCCTTTGCAAAAGCATATCTAAGACAAAGAATATCTCCTTTATATGCAAGTTGGGAATAAGAAGAAATGATTCAAGCCCTAGTTATACGGATTTGGCAAGATAATGATGCTTGGTTTCAGTAGAAACATCTTCATCCTAACTAGAAAGAAGGATTTGAAAGATCTCTAACCACACAAAAGACTCCAGTTTAATTTGGGCATAGATTACTGCTGTATCCCGACCCATAGAGGCCATGAGCTTAAGCAAATAGAAAAGTCCCATCAAACTTCCTGTGGAAAGTCCCAAATCTAGTTCCCCAGCCAGAAGATCTGGCAACCAGACACTATTCCTGGCTAGTCTCTGGGAGATGGTATGCCCTTCTCCAGGTTCAGTAAGCATACTCGAAGTGCTGTGTCAGTAAGGGATGCAGAAGCTAGAAGTATTACCTCATCTCTACCACACAGCCCAACACCGCTGAATGTGTAGGGATCCTGGACTCTGAGACATGAAGCTTTGAGCATTCATTTCGGAAGATAAGACTGATTATGCATGCATGGGATGCAATATACCACTGTCCACATCCAAATCAATGAAGCAAATGCTTCAAATTTCTGACATTGTTCACAACCTGGCTGATAGATGGCATCTCATCTCTTTATTGTGAAGCAAGACAACCCTAAAAATAAATTCTTGGGTTGTAAGTTTCATCTTACAGCCTACATTTCCAAGAATGACTTTAGATCCTCTTTAGAACATTAATGACACTTTCCACATACCAGCTGCTATTCCACTTTGCTTCGCCAGTATCTTATCATCATCACTCTTTGGTCCCCCACATGCTCCTTTCCTCATTCCTGCCCAACTGTCACTGGCCTAGCCTTTTGGCCAGCAGTGGCGAAGGCAGAGGTGGCATCTGCTGCATCCTGACAGCAGGTTTCTCTTTAAGTGTGGGTATTAAACCTCTATAGATAAAAAAAGAGGGAGCTGAAGCACAGGGAAGAAAGGGGTTGGAGTTACTGGCTCTCACTGAAAGCAAGAATGTCAGTGTTTTGCGATAGGAAGGCAAGGTGGGTGGAAAGGAGAAACCAGTGATTACCTGATGTTGATGAGAAGGCCAGCACTTCTGGTGGACTGGCAGCCTGGCAGTAGACAAAAGCAGGCAGACAAAGAATTCTAGCCCTCTCAGAAAGAACTGTTGCTGTAATAAACAAACTTCCATCGTTTTTCAGTTCACTTCATTAATGAGTAGTAATCACATTCAAATTAATGTGAAATTCAAATTAAATTAATTTCACATTCAGTGAAAATATTATTTTGACAATGAACTATGAAAAGATTCAATAAAATCTGCCTCTCAAGTAAAGAAAATGGAAGTAGTCTTGGTCATTCATTATAATTTATTCATTAAAATAAATCTTTGGGAGACACTGTACTATGTTACCATTTTCGTGTAGCTGAATGAATGAATTTGAGGTTTGGAGTCAGGCTGACCTGGGTTAAAATGGCTATGTGACCTTGGACAGGTAATTTAACTGCTATTGACCTGAATTTCCTCATCTGTAAAATGGGACCATAGTCAATACTACATCATGGAATAGTTAAGAAAATTAAATTGAATGAGATTATTAATATATTTAGCCATATTTGTGGTACCTTGCAGGAACTCCATATATGCCTATTCACCTATCTGTCTTTTGAAGGCTAAAAGTACCTATTGTTTCTGTGTACACAGCATGTTCCCTAAGTTTCCTACAGAGCTTAAGATGTGATCAAGAACTTTATTAAATTAGGAAACCTGAGAACACAGAGAAAAAAAAGAGTGGAGGAAGCTGCAGTATCATGGAAGGAACCACAGATCAGAGTCCAAAGTGCTGCACCACAGTCCTGGCTTTGCTCCTTATCAGCTACAGGATTACGGCCACAGTGCTTAATGCCTGGAAGCCTCCAGTTTCTTATCTAGATCAAGGAGATAACAACATCTCCTTTGCAGACATCCTTCCTGTGCATAGATGCTGGGCCTATGATTGGGTTTTCTACAAAGATGGACAAGACACATTTAATGCCCTCCACAGAACTTGCAGCTGTTAAAACAGCTTTTGTTTTAACAAAAGCACTCACTGAATACAGGATCAGCTTTTGAATTCCTTCTCAGAAACAGCAGACTATAACAATGGTAGGCCCAGACTTACGCCAGATAACTTTTAATCCAGGCTCTTCTACTTTCTAGCTGTGTGAACGAAGGCAAGTTATTTCACCTAACTTTGGAAATGAGGAAAATAATGGAACTGTTGTGAAGACTAAACAAGATGTGTAAAATGTGAAGAACACTACAGGAATTCAATGAAACGTTAGCGCTTTGTAGTTGGCTGTAGGTAACCCCTGCACCTGGGATCAAAGATGACAGGTTTGAGGAGGCCTCTTATGGATCCTAAGTGTCCCCTCACACCAATAATCCATGTGAGAATGCTTCCTTGTCTCTGTTCTGTGAAATGGAATTGTTTTGATATTGTTAGGTATGTCTACAATTTCAAAAGTCCAGACTCTAATATCTGAACTTTATTTCTTGAAAGAACATAATGGTAGAAGCTACTGTTCTCCCATTTTTTTCATAGAAATGTTATCTTGCATACTTTCACTTGCCACTTTTTATTTTTAAGAATCTTCTATTTTCTGTAACACGGTTTCTATAAATTATCATGAAAAGCACAAACTTTACATGCTAGGAAATTATGAGATGACAATGAGCTTCAGAGAGAATCATCACACAGAGAATCAATTACGAAAAAAATGCACAGGATCTCATTTGCAAGGTCCTTGAAAAGAAAACCTGTTCCAAAGAAACAGGAATTGTTTTCCCAAATGATAGTTTCAGCCCCAGCATCCTACTCTAACCTAAGCCCCAGCTGTGTTCATTTTACTTAATTTTCCCTCAAAGTGAAGATCAATAAGGATGAAATACTGTGCATATGTAGCACCTTGTTTCCAAAGAGTCCAACAGGTCTTTAAGCTTATTATGTCATTAATCTTCCCAGCAGTCTGAGAGAAGGAAGTGACAAGTGTAATGTCCCCATTCTTACAAATGAGGAAACCAAGGAATGACAAAGGGAACTGAATGGCCAAGAACACAGTGGAATCTGTGACAAACCGGAAAAAAAAGAAATTGGGTAATGAAAATTGTGGCTATTTCAAGGGCATAAGAATACTCATAAATTATAAATAATAAGATAAAACCCAGCTGCTGATTGCCGAGTATATTTAAATCAGGGTAGGGAACATGTGGGCTTTCAAATATGCACAATAGGCCTCATGCTTCTCCAGGTGCCTGGGATGATGCAAACAGATCCCGATCGAGTTTTTTCTCCCTTTGGCCCTCACAATTACACGTCACTTCTCATACTGTAAGAAATTTTCTGACACCTAGTAATTGGCTACAGAATTCAATACTACGTTCAGGGTTTTATATCATTCATGTTTGTCTTCCCTCATACTCCAAGTCAAATAATCTACCTATTTTCTTTCCAAAGTCTACCTATATAAGGGCTGATGAAATTCCTATCATTCTCCTTTAAAAAAAATAAAATAAAGTAAAATGATCTAGAAATTATCTAGAAGACCATATTTTCTCAATATAGATATTGGTGAAACTGAATTGAATATAGTATAAAATCTTCTAAATATAGTATAAAATCTTCTAAAGCAATTTTTTTAATCTAATGTGGGTAGTTTTTTTTTTCTTTTCTTTTTTAAATCCACTTGGGAGTCATATTTATGGCTGGGAATATTGTTACAACTTGGCTGTTAGGAAAGCGGGAGTTAGAATTTTTGTAAGTCGTCAGCCAGGTAAGAATGTCAAAGTATCTCTTAAACAAGTTAAGGTGAGAGTCCATGAGCAAATTACCTTGAAATCAAAATCAAGTCACTGAGAGAAGAGTGGGGGCTTAAGGATGGATACAACAGGCAGCTACCTACTTAGCATTTTTCCCCTCTTCTCATTCTTTCAGTTTCTTGTTTCCAGATTAATATTTATAAATTTCAATTAATAACTTGGTCCCAAACCCCTCTTTTTGGCTTCATAGCACTAAGTGAATTAAAGGAAGAACATTAGTTAATGTACAAGAATTTTTCAAAGATATCTCCAGTCTACCACCACAGTATCATCTGGGGTGAAGGAGTAAACTCTTGCTAAATACTGACTATTGTCCTATCACTACAGGTGTAGAGAGGTGGCCTGGTGTGTGTGTGTGTGTGTGTGTGTGTGTGTGTTATGTGTTCACAGGACAGACTGAATAGGACTCAGTGGACTCTGCCTCGGTCAGATGGTTCTAGTAAAACTAGTTATAGTAGCAGGGATAATAAAGGAATGGAAAGAACAACTGTGAGCTAATGGTGGCCATTACTAGAGTCCGTGGGCATGGACCATAGAGGCTAGTCAACTATTGGAAAGACAGTTTGACTATAAACTTCAAAAGGAGAAGTCTTGTGGTAGGTAGTTGTAGTTGTTTGTTCACAGTGCTAAAACAATGCTATCCAGGGAACAGCACTGGGGAGCAAAGAGTCCCTTTCCTGCACATTTGAATTTAGACAAATAAAAGACAAAATAAAAGACAAATAAAAGAAGAGAAAGCCTACTTTCTCTTCATTATTAATGGAGCTTCTGTGGCTTCCCTCTTTTTATGAAAAGCCACTTCTGATGAAATGTTATTGTTCCATTCTCTACAAAGTGATGGGCATCTCCAATACCTGTAGTAACTCCAGCAGGTTTCAGGTGTCAGGACCTATAATTTCAAAAAGCCTCCACCAGTTACAGAATTCGCACTGTTTCCATGCATAAGATTTGTGAACCAACCTCGGCATCTGCATAAAAAATCACATTTCCTTAAAAAAGAGCTTTATTAGTAACACATTGCTCTGAGCTGAATTGCATCCCCTAAAAAAGATATGTCGAAATCCTAACCCTCAGTGCCTCAGAATATAACCTTATTTAAAAATAGAGTCACTGCAGAGATAACTAAGTTAAAATGCGGTCATTAAGTCAAAATGGAGTCTAACCCACGACTGATGTCCTTATAAAAGGGGAATGTGGACACAGATACAAACATGCATAAGGAAAGACAATATGAAGAGAGGGAAGAAGAGACTATGTGACAAATAGAAGGAGACAGGAATGATATCTATATTCTATAGATATATCTATATCCCATCGATAAGCCAAAGATTGCCAGTGATCCTCCAGAAGTTGGGAGAGAAGCACAGAACAAACTTCCCTTTACAGTTCTCAGAGGGAATCAAGGCTACCCATTTTCAACCTCTACATCCAGAACTGTGAGACAATAAATGTCTGTAATTTTAAGCCACCCAGTTCTTGTTACTTTATTATGCAGGCAAAGCAAACAAATGTACTCATTAATATATCCCTTTATTTTTTAAAGATTTTATTTTTAAGTAATCTCTACATGGGGCTTGAATTCACAACCCTAAGATCAAGAGTCATATACTCTAAGGACTGAGCCTGCCAGGTGCCCCAATATATCATTTTTATTACTAGTTTCTAATATACAATAGAAAAGAACTAGATGTGGAGTATCCCGAATACTATTTTTATTCCAAACAGAAGCAATTGCTTTTGGTCTCTCAGAGAACATATCTTTATGTTTGAGCAAATACCTTTAAGCTTCTATAGGCAATTTTCTTAATATGACTCATCACCAAGATTTTCTAGAAGTTACAATTTCTCTCAAATTTCCATCTGAGCTTACAACATCATACATTAACTCCTTGAGTTCGTAGCCTATAGGGAAATAATCCTGCTTGCAACAGATCACAATGCAGCAAGCATATCAATAGGTAACTCAGATTATTGTGTTTGATATCTTTCTTATTTTATAATTTTCTGTGGAGATGAAGTACAAACCCAAGTAAATCTGCCTCATTTTTTAAAAAAATCTATTTATTTGACAGAAAGATATCACAAATAGGCAGAGAGGCAGGCGGGGGGGGGGGGGAAGCAGGCTCCCCTCCGAGCAAAGAGCCCGATGCAGGGCTCAATCCCAGGACCCTCGGATTGTGACCTGAGCCGAAGGCAGAGGCCTAACCCACTGAGGCACCCACGTGCCCCAAATCTGCCTCATTTTAATCTGTGACTCCTCCTTTTCAACTTTAGGTATTTCTAGTTAGACTCTGATGGAAAGTCGCTAATTATGACTTCTATCAAATCTGGAAGCAGCTTTGCCAACTAGTAACAAAAAGGCATTCCTACTGAAAGAAATGTTTTTGTTTGTTGCTCAAATATGTAGTGTATGCTCGGCAAAATGTGCAGTTTCCACTCTTTAGTTTACTCTTTCTTTTCCCTTGAGAGTAATAAGAGTATTACCAAAAGTATTGTCTGAAAGTTCCAGATCAGAAGATGAGAAAGCAAATTCTTTCTGAATGGCTTAATTTTGTTTATAAGCCTTACTATTGTTTCTCTTCTTCAGGACTAGGAAGAGGAAGAAATTTATTTCAGTCTTAATTCCATCACAAGAGCATCTTTGTTGAACCAACCAGAGCCAGTTACTATTGTGTGGGTAGTGTGTGTGGCAGTTGAATGAAACTGAAGACATTTGACACATTGTGAAGAAGTTTATTCAGTCTCTTGCCAACCACTAGAGTACCTAATTGCCAGGGAGAGTTTTTCCACCAATTTGAGATCTCAGAGCACTCTCTTTGCAAGAAATCTTGGCTTCAGTGAAAGTGCATCTGAGCCCATATTTTCTTTTCATTTTCTGTGGATGTTGTCTCTGTGTCTCTACCTTTCATGCATATTCAATCACTTCTTCCATCTGTTAAAAAAGAGTTTCTTTTCTATTTTTTTTTTTTTTTAGAAATAGAATTTCTATTTCTTTTTGGCAAACACTGCCAAATAACTTTTTTTAGCCTAGTTGACACACAAGTTTACCTTACTTTCAGGTGTACACCCTAGTAATTTGATAAGCTTATCATTCTGCCTATGTTCACTATAAGTATAGCTATCAACTGCCCCATTACATCATTATTATAATACCATTGACTGCATTTCTTATGCTCTGCTATTATTTTATTTTAATCCCAGTATAGTTAACATATGGTGCTTTATTAGTTTCAGGTGTAAAATACAGCGATTCAACAATTCTATACATTACTCAGTGCTCATCACAATAGTATACTCTTAATCCCCATCACAGTTTTCACTCATCTCACCACCCACCTCCCATCTGGTAACTGTCAATTTGCTCTCTATAGTTAAGAGCCTGTTTTTTGTTTTCTTTGGCTTTGTTTTGTTTTTCTGGTTTGTTTCTTTTTCCCTTTGTTCCTTTGTGGTTTTTTTTCTTAAATTCCACATATGAGTGAAATCATATGATATTTCTCTTTCTCTGACTGACTTACTTCACTCAGCATTATGCCCTCTAGGTCCATCCATGTTGTTGCAAATGGCAAGATGTCATTCTTTTTATGACTGAAATTTTATATATATACATATATATGTGTGTGTGTGTGTGTGTGTATCTTCCTTATTCATTCATCTATTGATGGACACTTGGGCTGCTTCTATATCTTGGCTATAAACATAGAGGGGTATATATCTTTCCAATTACTGTTTTCATATTCTTTGGATAAATACCTAGTAGTATAATTATGAGATCATATGATAAGTCTATTTTTAATGTGTTGAGAAACCTGCCTACTGTCTTCCACAGTGGCTGCACCAGTCTGTATTACTACCAAAAGGGAGCAAGATTCCCACTTTTTCCACTTCCTCACCAACACTTGTTTCTTTTGTTTTTCATTTTAGCTATTCTGACAGTATGAGGAGATATCTCATTGTGGTTTTGATTTGCATTTCGCTGATGGTAAGTGATATTGAACATCTTTTCATGTGTCCGTTGCCCATCTGGATGTCTCCTTTGGAGAAATATCTGTTTATGTCTTCTGCCCATTTTTTAAGTGGATCATTTATTTTTTGGTGTTCAGTTGTATTTTGGATACTAACACTTTATTAGACTTGCCATTTGCAAATATCTTCTCCTATTCAATAAGTTGTCTTTTAGTTTTGTTGATTGTTTTCCTTTTCTGTGCAGAAGTTTTTATTTTGATGTACTCCCAATAGTTAATTTTTGCTTTTGTTTCCCTTGCCTTGGGAGACAAATCTAGAAAGACTTTGTTACAGCTGATGTCAAATTACTGCCTATGTTCTCTTCTAGGAATTTTATGGTTTCAGGTCTCCCATTTAGGTCTTTCCTCCATTTTGAATTTGTTTTTATGTGTGGTGTTACAAAGTAGTTGAGCTTCATTCTTTTGTATGTAGCTGTTCAGTTTTCCCAACACCTTTTATTGAAAAGAATACCTTCCCCATTGTATATTCTTGCCTCCTTTGTCATAGATTAATTGTCCATATAAATTTGAGTTTATTTCTGGACTCTCTATCTTATTCCATTGATTTGTCCTTTTTTGTGCCAGTACCATACTGTTTGATTACCACAGCCTTGTATTATACCTTGAAATCTGGAATTATGATACCTCTAGCTTTGTTATTTTTCAGAATTACTTTAGCTATTCAGTGTTTTCTGTGGTTCCATACAAATTTTACAATTATTTGTTCTAGTTCAGTGAAAAATGTTAGTATTTTGATCAGGGTTGGATTAAATCTGTAGATTGTTTTGGAGAACATGGATGTTTTGACAATATTTGTTCTTCCAATCCGTGAGCATGGAGTACCTTTATATTTGTTTGCATATTGTTCAATTTCTTTCATCAGTGTTTTATACTTTTCAGAGTACTAGTATTTCACCTCCTTAGTTAAGTTTATTCCTAAGCATTTTGTTATTTTTGGTGCAATTGTAAATAGTACTGCTTTTTCATTAATTTCTCTGTGATTTTGTTGTTAGTATACAGAAACACTATCAATTTCTGGGAATTAATTTTGTATCCTGTCACTTTACTGAATTCATTTATTACTTCTAATAGTTTTTTGGTGCAGTCTTTAGGATTTTCTACATATAGTATTCTGTCATCTGCAAATAATGACATTTAGCTTCTTCTTTACCAATGCGGATGCCTCTTATTTCTTTTTCTTGTCTGATTGCTATGGCTAGAAATTATAGTACTATGTTGAATAAAAGTGGCAAGAGTAGACATCCTTGCCTTCTTCCTGATCTTAGAGGGAAAGCTCTGTTTTTCACAATTACTGATGATGTTAGCTGTGGGTTTTTCATGTATGGCCTTTGTGATGTTGAGGTATGTTCCCTCAACCCCATTTTGTTGAGAATTTTTATCATGAATGGATGTTGAGTCTTTTAAAATATTTCTTCTACATCTATTGAGATGATTATATGATTTTTATCCTGTAATCTACTGATGTGGTATGTGATAATTGAATCATCCCTGCATCTCTGGAATAAATCCCACCTGATGTGGTAAATGATATTTTTCAAGTATTGTTGTGTGTGGTTTGCTAATATTTTGTTGAGGACTTCTGCATCTATGTTCATCAGGGATATTGGCCTATAGTTGTTTTTTCCCCCCCTGTGGTATCTTTTCTGGTTTTGATAATGCTGTGCTTATAGGATGCATCTGGAAGCTCTCCTTCTTCTCTATTTTTTGGAATAGTTTGTGGAGAATAGATATTAGCTCTTCTTTAAATGTCTGGTAGACTTCAATTGTGAATCCATCTGATCCTGCTTTTATTTTTGATAGTGTTTTTTTATTTTTTTAATTAATTTTGTTACATGTAATCAGTATGTTCAGATTTTCTATTTATTCCTGCTTCCATTTTGGAAAATTGTATGTTTCTAATATTTTGCCCATTTCTTCTAGGTTGTACAGTTTGTTGGCATATAATCAAAATTCTTTACTTCATATCATTTTCTAGGCACCTTAACTTGGCTCTAGCATAAGTAAAGTTCTCCAGAGAGAACATGAATGATCAAATAATAAAAAGGAGGTAGTCTACCTTTAAACAAGTTATTAAAGCAAATCGATAAACTAAGAAAAATGAATAATAGTTCATTTGCAAGTTTAATTACTGCATTTGCATAATTTTTAAATCCCAAAGTTGTTGTTTATAATTATGTTGTTATGTTGTTGACCAAATTATGCGAAATAAATGAAAATATAATATACAAATTTCTGTTCTTTTTCAGAAAACAAATTGTTTCTCCAATATTTCTAAAATTTCCTAATCCACAAGTCATAGCCATAAGCAAATGCAAATCAATGTATCTTGAGAACTAGAAGAATTTATACAAATTAGGAAGTGGTAAGTAAAGAGGCCACAACCAAAGTATGGTCTACAGTAGCAACATAGGAATGAGGTGACTGCACATTTCATCAATCCACTAAAATTAATGAGGCAATGTTATAGACATTTACAGCAAAAGATATGGTCATTATCCTGAAGGCTCCCATATCAACTTGATATTGAAGGCTAACCACTCTCTCCTGGGTTAGTCAAAATTTTATGACTGTCAGGCATTGGGAGAGGAAAGGTTTTATTGTTCTTCTTCAAAGGAAGAGAAACATTATAGTGAGGGGGTGGGGTTCACTAAGATTTTACCAATAGGAGTGGTAGTATAAAAATTAATACCCTGAGGTGGTCTGTAGTTATGAAGTACATTTTCAATTGCTTACATTCTCATGAGAAAGAACATTTCATAAATACCAGTAGCCAACTGTGGTAAATAATAGAGAAATAATTAAAAGGCACCTGAAAAATATTGCTAAAAGCTTTTAATCCCTGGTCAGACTAGAGATTTGAAAAGACAAAGATGACAAATATATCTTAAGAATCAAATGGTCGGGATCCCTGGGTGGCTCAGTTGGTTAAGCAGCTGCCTTCGGCTGAGGTCATGATCCCAGTGTCCTGGGATCGAGTCCCACATCAGGCTCCTTGCTCGGCAGGGAGCCTGCTTCTCCCTCTGCCTCTGCCTGCCATTCTGTCTGCCTGTGCTCACTCTCTCTCCTGCTCTCTGACAAATAAATAAAAAAATCTTTAAAAAAAAAAAAAAAAGAATCAAATGGTCTTGTCTTCCAATCCTGGCTCCATCATTTATATACTATATGACCTCAGGAAAAGTGTCCCTATCTTCTGTTTGCACCTCAGACCTGTCACCTATAATAAGTGGAAAATATTGTGCTCACTTCAGAAGCAGATGTACTAAAATTGGAAAAACCCAGAGAAGATTAGCAAGGTCCCTGCAGAAGGATGACATATAAATTCATGAAGCATTCTATATTTTTTAAAAAGTGGAAAATATCACTATCTACTTCATAAGGTATGATGTTTAAATGAGATAACATCGCTTTTAACAATACTTAATTGAGAATTTGGCTCACAGTAACCATTACATAAATGTTAGCTTTCATATACTAGCAAAACACTAGTAAATATATATGATATATATTATTGTGCACATGATAATATATATAATGTGCATATAGTACATATGATTTAAATATATATGTATACATAATTGACTTCTATAATTGAATAGGTACCATTCAGTGAATTAACAAAAGGCAGATTGCCTAGACAAGATGATTCTTTAATCCAGGCAAATAAATCCCTGTTGAGAAGAGTCAATCTATCAGGAATATAGTTAATAATAGTATGACTTTGTAAGGTAACACATGGTAACTACACTTTTTTTTTTATAAACATATATTTTTATCCCCAGGGGTACAGGTCTGTGAATCACCAGGTTTACACACTTCACAGCACTCACCAAAACACATACCCTCCCCAATGTCCATAATCCCACCCCCTTCTCCCAAACCCCCTCCCCCCAGCAACCCTCAGTTTGTTTTGTGAGATTAAGAGTCACTTATGGTTTGTCTCCCTCCCAATCCCATCTTCTTTCATTTATTCTTCTCGTACCCACTTAAGCCCCCATGTTGCATCACTTTTTGCGGAGCATTTTGTAATGTACATAAATGTTCGATCACTATGTGATTTATCTAAAACAAATATATACCTGAAACTAATATAATACATGAATTGCACTTCAATTAAAAAAAAAATAAATCTGGAGTGCCTGAGTTGTTCAATCATTTAAGTGTCCAACTCTTTATTTTGGTCCAGGTTATGATCTCAGGGTTGTGAGATCAAGCCCCACATCAGGTTCTGTGCTGGGCATGAAGAACACTTAAGATTCCCTTTTCCCCTGCTCCCTTTGTCTCCCCTCCCTCTCTAGGAAAAAGAAAAAAAGAAAAAAGAAAAGGAAAAAAAAATCGATCCTATTATTTTTTGTCAAAGGAATAGATAAAATCCTGGGCTTCTTTGAGTCAGACAGAACTAAGTTAGAACCCTGTCTCAACCACTGTATGTATATATATATATATATATATATATATATATATATATATATATAACTTTGAGTATAATGCTTATTCTCCCTGTGTCCATAGGGAAAATGAGGAAAATAAAAAAGCATTTATCTCATAACATACACATTTTTAAAGAGATAATATACACAGTGCTTAACCCAGAGCTTGGCCTTCATCTAAAACTCAATATTAAGTACTATTAACTGTTACTAGTTTAAAAATTTCTGTGTGTACCAATTTATTAGGTTGGTGACAAAGGTGTTTCTTTAGCTGCAGCTTTCTTAACTGAGGAGATCCATAATCCATATGCATATGTGGGATTGATGGGCTCTAGTCAACTAAAACACATTAGCAATGTCCAGGGACCAATGGAAAGAAAGTAGGTTATTTTCAAAATGTTCAGGTGAAATGTTTTGCAAGTGAGACAAGAAGGTATAGGTTGTTGTATATAACACATGTTGGCATTCTCTATTTCCCTTTGTAACAGAGTAACCAATAAGATGTGTCTCTTTCAAAAGCAGTAATTATTGAGCAGGTACTTTGTAAGTGTAGCTAACTGTAGTGCTAGACACTGGAGACAAAAAGATTAAGAAACATATCACCTGTTTGCTTATGGGGTTATAATCTAATAAGGATGGTAGACACTTAAAAAAAGATCACCCAACTAAATATACAACTATAAATTATGGGGGAGCTATAAAGAAAAAGTAAAATTTGCAACTGGGGAGCAGGAAGCATGACCAGTCTTTCCAGTTTGTTTGGGGCTATCCTTGTTTCAGCACTGGAAGTCTCACTTCCTAAGAAACAACTTGGTTCTGGGCAAACCAGGAGAGTCACTCACCCCAGAAGTAGAATGGGGAGTCCTGATAGAGTAGAGTCAGAGAAAGCCTCTCCGAGAACTTGACTTTTATACTGGGGTCTAAGTCAAGTACAGGAGTTGGCGATGTTAGAACCAATCCAAGAGCATTCCTGGCGATTGAGCAGATGTATTAGGCCTGAGATGGGGAAGAACGCAGTGAAAGAGGACTAGAAAGAAAAATGAGCCTTGAGATGCGTCCAGAAAGGCTGGTAGATCATGCTGAGACTTGTAATGATGTTGGAGTATGGAAGAGAAGTGGATTTTACCTAGATGGCAATAGAAAGATGCTGGAGAGCTTTGGGCAGAAGAGGAAGCAAGTTCAGAAATCCTATATAGGCTACTTCTTATTTTAAGATAATTACTCTGACTACTTACTATAGGGAGAAGAGGTAGAAAATGGATATGGTGAGTAGTAGGTGGATTCGAGGGAGATTTTGATATGCTAAGACTCTTGGTTTTTCATCTTATGAAGGCAGAGCACCATAATAGTGGTATTCAAAATGTGGTTCCAGCACCCACAGCATTAGCTGGAAATTTGTTAGAAATGCAGTTTCTTGAGCTCCTGTATGGACCTACTGAATCATGAAGTCTGGGGGTAGGCAGCAGTCTATGTTTCAACATGCCCTTTAGGTTATTCTGATGCACCACTAAAGTTTGAGAACTACTGTTTTAAAAAAACAAAATTGATTCCAAAGCAAGACCTAAAAAGATATGGAAATATAATAACAGTATTATTCCACTTCACAGTCAAGATTCTGGAAAGTAAGAGTAGACAGAGAGAGCAGAGGCCTGCATGGTTTGTATTGACAAACACGGCTCAGGGTTTTTAGATTCCATACTACATCACTAGTACACATGTACTCATGGAAGGATAATTAGCAGCTAGATGAAAACAAATTTAAACTACAGTTTGAAAGGCAAAGATAAAAATAACAAGTTTAAAATTTCTCAGTAATTACTACGTAAAAGAACGATTGTTACATGAAAAGAAAAACCATAAAACACAGTTTCCAGAACTAGGCAAATCCAAGATTCCTTCTTGTCCTGCATTTTTGTGATTCCATGAACAGAAAGAGAATTCAAAAAAAATTTTTTTGAGTACAGCTGACACACAATGTTACATTACTTTCAGGTGTACAACATTGTGATTCAACATCTCTATGTTATGCTATACTTGCCACAAGTGTAGCTACCATCTGCCACCATACAATGCTATTACAATATCACTGACTTTATTCCCTATGCAGAAAGAGAATTTTAACTGGTAGTTAACTCTTTAATATGTAGACCCAGAAGATTATATCTGGATATTCAAAATCCCAGGCTAAAATTTCTATCTCAACTTTAATTCAAGGAGGTACACATGAACAGAGAGATATTACTGAAACTTGATGATGATAAGACTCATGTGCAACAGTGAAAGAGGCATAGCTTATCAAAAAGAAACACATAATAGAAAAGGGAAGGCACCATGCACTGTGTGGAGATTCAAAGCTGAAAGCAGAAAAACTGTGTGTGTCAAAAAGTAAACCATATGTGAGAGTGACAGTGAAAGAATACTAGACTGCTAGAAACTTCTGGACCAGAGAGAAAATATAGATGATACTGTCCTTAAATAAATAAAATAGTTGGGAGAGAGTGAAGCTCCAATTATTCTTACAACTCTTAGAGGACTTAACTCATCAGCAGAGTAGAAAATAGGTTTTCTTGCCTTAACACCAATTTTGTTCTTCATATGTGAAAGGAAACAATTTGGGAATCTATTACTCTGAGTCTCATTTCAACCACCAAAGAAGTGATTTGTTATGTAAATATATTCAAAATTTGGGAGAAGTCATTTTGCTTCAGGAACTGTACTAACAAAGGTATAGAAACATTCCGATCATATTCTTTGGAAGAGCATTAACTTTTGAATGTGAACCTTTATGCCATGTCACTCATTACTCTTGGAAGGCTCTTATAATAATAAAATGTCAGGAGTACCTGGGTGGCTCAGTCAGTTAAGCACCTGACTCGTGATTTGGGCTCAGGTCATGAGATCAGTGTCTGGGATTTAGACCTGTGTCTGGTTCCTCACTTAACAAGGAGTCTGCTTGAGATTTGCTCTCCCTCTGCCTCTCCCCCTACTCATGCTTGTGTTCTCTCTCTCCCTCTAAAATAAATAAATAAATAAATAAGTCTTTTGAAAAAATAAAATGTCATCTATGTCAACTACTTTATTCTGGTGATAAAGCTGTTTCTTCATCCAGATAAGATGTGTATATGATGGATTGATCAAGTTAACTGAACTCTAACTGGGTGATGAATAAAGAGATCTTTAAATGTTGACCTCCAAATATCTAGTAACCGAGACTTCACTGAAAATGATGGTTCTCAAACTTTAAGATACATTAGAATCAACTGAAAGACCTTTTTAAACACTGGGCTCTGTGCTCCATTCTCCAGGGTTTTTGTTTTAGTAGGTCTAGTGTGGGGCTGAAAACTTGCAACTCTAACTAGTTCCCAGATGCTAATGCTACCAGTCCCCTGACCATTTTGAGAACCTCGTAGCTAATGAAAGAAACAGTATCACGCTGAAGCCTCTGTAACCTAACCTTTCCAATAGAGCAGGTAAAATCAGTGGCTCAATTCTCCTCTTGCTACCTGGAAAGGAGCCACTCCCCAGTTTCTTAATCCTGTCTACACAATAGGAACCCTCCGTGGGAAGTTTTGAAAATATTTCTGTCCATGCTTCCTCTGCCATTGGTTCTGATTGAATGAATCTGCACTTCCAACTAGACCATCAGTTTAGTTAAGTTTCCAGGCAATTCTATTCTGCAGTCAGTGTTAAGAATCACTGACCTTAGGGTGCCTGGGTGGCTCAGTAGGTTAAAGCCTCTGCCTTCAGCTCAGGTTATGATCCCAGGGTCCTGGGATCGAGCCCCACATCAGACTTTCTGCTCAGTGGGGAGCCTGCTTCCTCTCTCTCTCTGCCTGCCTCTCTGCCTTCTTGTGATCTCTGTCTGTCAAATAAATAAATAAAAATCTTAAAAAAAAAAAAAAAAAAAAAAGAATCACTGACCTTTAAGCTGACAGGTCTTGAGTATTTATCTTTTCATCCTGATCTGGTCGACATCACCAGTTAACAGCTATCATCTAAGGAACTAACCTTCAAACCTTGAGCTAATTAGCTGGCATGTACTAAGTGAGGAGCTAAGCACACTAAAAGGAATCCTTTGTTGTAATAAGACCTATATCACACACTTACCACTATCCACAACCTTGATTTTGACCTGAGGGTTCAAATACTAAGCATTTTTATTACCATCATCAACAACAAACAAGCATGTCTTGAACATTAACGACATACTAGGGGGAAATCAACACCTCATGTGCATTCTGCAGGTAAAGAGGGAGCACTGGTTCTCATTCACATGAGCTTAAGTTGTTAGCTTCCTGTCAGCATTTTCAGAGATGATAATCTATATATTGTCCTGACAAATCCCTTTGAAAAAGTCGAGGTGGGGGGACAGAATTGTTGCATTTATTTTAAAGGAAAGTACACATGGGTGCTCAAAATATGACTCATTTAAAGTCTGATAATTTTTATGAAAAGAAACCTCAAAACGTAAGCTTTTCTTTCAAGTAAAAATATTTCCCTTTGTTTTAAAATCAATGAGACTATCACTTCTACCCATATTCTCTGTATCCAGTACCTAATGCTTTTTTTCAAAATCTCTGAAACCAATGATTCAATTGCTGCATATGCCAAAAAAATTGGGGAATGTATTTTAATTCTACACTGCTTATTCAATTATGAGTTTCTTTCCTCATATTTATGTCCTTAAAAAAAAAAAAAAAAACACTGCTCAAATCACTGGACTAGCATACAAGAACACATGTTCTTATTTTTTCTCATGTTTGTGTTCAGAAACAAATTGATAGATATTGATAGCACTGACAGGTAATGATAATATATTATCTATTTTCTCAATGATGAAGAAAGATATCTTCATGGCAGCTATATACATTATCAGTGATCATCTCATTTATATGCAAGTGATAGATTTAACCACGATCACTTTAAGAGTATCATACAGTTTTATCAAAACAGTGATCATATTTGCATCTAGAGTAAAGAAAATATATTAATTTATATTTGTAATGAGAAATGGGCATTTTCATAACTACCATGACAAATATTTAAATATATGTAACTGAAATTTAAACACAAGTCCTTGATGTTTATTGCTCTAATCTGAACATATTTTCCTCAATTCAATAAAAAATTCTTATAAGAACCAATAATTTATACAAGAAATTTAGTGTGCTTTTTAAATACTAAACCTTAGTACCTGTAACACAGAGAATCTAGAAGTGCTAAGGAAAGAGTGAAAAAAGACCATCTCAAAAACTCAGGAACTTACAGAATTCAATGTTGAGTGCTTGGTAAGTATTATGTTTCTTCCTGGCAGCAATGGAGAATTCATTGTTTAACAATGAGCAATAACCAAAGAAATGCATTTTTGAAGAATGACTAAAATGAGCATTTTAAATGGACAAGAGAACTTTAATGAGATCTTGTGCAATTTGTGGCAACAGCAAAACAAAGAGTGGTAAGTGAGATACCTGTGCATTCATCTCTAAAAAGAGAGAAGAAACTGAACTCAGCATAAATATCTAATCAAAATTAAGTATGTACGACTGCACTCTAATTTGGGGGACTCCATTTGTTTATCTTAAGAACTGCACTGGACAGATGGCTTCTTTAGATTTGTATATTGTGTTCTCTAAAAAGAAAATACAGATGCTTTTTTTTTTTTTTTTTTTTTTTACTTTTAAGAATTATTTTTTCAGTTTTCTTGTTGTCAAGTATCCTCAAATTTAGATCATCTGGGCCCTAATAATTAAGGTGTGAGATGAACCTTACCTACCACTTTCACCACTTTTAAGATGAAACTTACCTACCACTATTATACTAGCTCAAGCCCAGCAGAATCAATGCACTCTGGAGTTGAATGAAAGAAAATGTTATTGAATAAGAGATAGAAAGAAGTGATATAGACACTTTTTTTCAAGTATAGGGAGAAGAAGATGGTATAGTGAATAGTGATTCTACAGCTTAGTGATCCACAGAGGCAAAAAAGGGCCACAGGTGTGAGTGGGAGTAGGGACAAGGTAGGGAGAGAGAAGGCAGTTTTAAATATCTTCATCTTGCACAATTCTTATCATACAGTGTATGGTCAATAAAATCTTACTGAATATTCATGTTTCATATTCAACATATTTATGGTATTGTGATTTTAAATTTTTAGAGAAATTGAAAATAGGAAATAAGACTATGTAGATACTAAACATAAAAAAATGACAAAACAAAAAGATATAAGGAATTTTAACAATGAGATACACAGAACACAGAACACAGAACTGCTGATATTTATTATATCCATTGCTCTTCAAATCAAACTGCTTATTAAAATAGAGAAAGATATAATTCCTCATTTCCTCAACAGAGGTCTTCTCTACACTTTGCCGTGATGTCCATGACATTCTATATGGTAGAGTAATGATTTAAAGAAAGAAGTACATTAGATTATGCTATTTCCCACTTACATTTTTCCAAGTTTCCTACTGTACTTCACAAAACAAGCAAACCTTGTATCATGAACTACAAACCCTTGCATTATTTGGTCTCTGTCTATTCCAACCTCCCACCTCCAACTCATCTTTTCTCTCCCTGTCCCATTGCATTAGGATCTTCCTTTCAGGTCCAGAAATATATTAAGCTCCATTTCCCACATCAAGGCCTCTAAGCATAGCTCACTTGGAATATCATACGACTCATACCTCACCTGGGTAACTGGTCATTTAGATCTCAGCTAATTGAGACCTCTACAGGGAGACTTTCTCCCATAGTCCTGAGTGTAATAGGTCCCCTCATGTTAACTGTTAGGGCCAATTTAATGTTAAAACCTATTTAACTATTAGGGCCTGCTTAGCCAGAGAGATTCCATATTGCCTAGGTAGCCATATTGTTCTTTACATCCACGGACTCCATTCTGGGAATAGACGCCCCCATAGTTCCTGGTATGGTTCCAGGTATCGATTTGGGGAGTAAACGTCTTAACAATAGAAGCCACGTACCTTGGGTCTACGGTTATGCCCTATAAAACCAGCCTGTGAGATCGGGAGGGGGTCGCTCTCTTCAGAGGCGGCCCTGGCCGGTCAGTCTGACTTCTAATGCGTGGCATAGAATAAAGCTTCACATAACTTTAACTTTGTCTCAGTCTCGTTCCCCTGGCCGGTCAGTCTAACTTCTAATGCTTGGCATAGAATAAGGCTTTGCATAACTTTCACTTTGTCTCAGTCTTGTTCCTTTGATAACGGACCCCAACATTAATCTCTCATTGCTTGCTGCTCTTTCCCTTCATAATACTTATCACAGTAATTATGTAATTTAAGTGTTGATATGGTCATTGCCAGTCTCCTCTCTTCCAGTGGGAACTCTATGAGGGTACAACTGCTTCTGTTGGGATCACCACTTCACAGCCATCACCTAAGAGAAAGCCTGACATACAGCAAGTGCTCAGTATTTCTGAGATGAGTTTATAATTTGTAGTAAAATAGTGGCAGGATTCTGGATTACTACCTAGAAATTACCCAGAAAAATCTCAGTCTTGTAGGTGAAATGACAATTTAATAACAAAGAAAACTTCAATTCCACCAAATTGTCCATAGAAAGGTAAAAGTTACTACAAAGAACTAAGAAAAATACAGAATTAGAGCAGTAAGAATGAATCTATATTGTGTCTTTTAAATAAAATGAAATAAAATGAATTAATTAAATTAAATTAATAAAATTAAATAAAATGAAACCTTAATGCCAGAGTGGGAGTGAAATATTGTATTCACTTAATTCTTAAAAATTATATTATGGTAAGAACAACTAACATGAGATTTACCCTGTCAACAAATTTTTAAGTGTATCACACAGTATTGTTGACTCTAGGTATAATGTTCTATAGCAGACCTCTAGAATATGTTCATCTTTTTTAACTGAAACTTTACAACCCATTGATTAGTAACCACCCCTCCACCACCTCTGGCAACCACCATGTCACTCTTTGATTCTGTGAATCTGACTGTATTAGATACTTCATATAAGTGGAATCCTGCGGTGTTTGTCTTTCTGTGACTGATTTATTTCGCTTAGCACACTATTCAAGGTTCATCCATGTTATTGCATATTGAAGAATTTTCTACTTTTTCTAAGACTGAATGAAATTCTATTGAATATATCACCTTTTCTTTATCCATCCATCTGTTGATGGACATTAGGTTGCTTCACATCGTGGCTATTATAAATAATACTATGATGTACATGAGAGAGTTAGTGTGTCTTCAGGATTCTGATTTCAATTCTTTTGTATAAATACCCAGAAGTAGGATTGCTGGATCACATAATTCTATTTTTAACCTTATGAGGAACTTCCATTCTGTTTTCCATAGTGACTTCACCATTTACATTCCCACCAACAGTGGGTGAGGGTCCAAATGTCCCCTGCATTTCCAAACACTTATCTGTTTCTTAAAGTGATTGTTAAAATTTGAGTTTTTAAAATCTCCACAAATATTTATTAAAACAATGTTAAGTAAGTCTTAAGCTCTCCATCCTTTAAAAATTTGTATTAAGGGGGACGCCTGGGTGGCTCATTTGGTTAAGCAGCTGCCTTCGGCTCAGGTCATGATCCTGGCATCCTGGGATCGAGTCCCGCATCGGGCTCCTTGCTCGGCGGGGAGCCTGCTTCTCCCTCTGCCTCTGCCTGCCATTCTGTCTGCCTGTGCTCGCTCTCTCCCCCTCTCTCTCTCTGATAAATAAATAAAATCTTTAAAAAAAAATTTGTATTAAGGAAATGAATAAAATCATATATTCAGCCTCCTATTCCAGGGCAAAAGGTGTAATGATTATGGTTTACTAATGAAGAGTCATGTGATAGTTGGTACTTTCAAAAAACCAGTGTCACCAGAAGACAAGTAATTCAAATGGTTGCTCAGAACACAATCACAATTTTCATGTTAAATGTTCAATACAAAATTTAAAGAAAAAAATGTTCTGCAGGATTTCTTTTTCATTTACAACAACTGTTTAAGGAGGAAAGCAAAATAGCAATTAAAAACTGTTTAACAAATACGGGCAAATGACAGTACAAAATGTTAATAACCAGAAGCACTGAACCATGTGGATTTGGACTCACAAAGTGGCCTTTAAATGATTAGAAAATACAAGTGCTCTTGTCTGTTATTCTGAAGTGCTTTTGTTTAAGTCAGGAATTACAACAAGAGAACTGTTCTTGGCTTCATAAATACTTCCTATGAACTTTTGAAATCCAATCTGTATCTTTGTGTACACAATTACCACAAGAGTAATAACTGCAGATGGTATGTGAACTCTAAATCTCCAGACTCCTGGGATTTTTCATTCCTAATTTTGTTACCATAAGCTTTTTTATCAATATACTACATAAACACTTTCCATTTATAGATATTTTTAGAGCAAAGGAAAATTCTATATAATCTCTATTGTCATACTTTTGGTTTGCATATCTAATAGAGAAATGTTGTATATTCATATATCTAAAACTTTATTTTGGTGAGTTGATTAAAAGAATAAAAAAGAATGACATGATCCTCTGAAAGTCTCCATTTTCCTGCTTTGGGACAGTATCTCAATAACTATCTTATAGAGAGGGATTAGGTATCCTCTTAAATTTCACCCATGACACTTACGATGGGATTTCCTATTCACCCCTCAGATCCAGGGCTTTCTCAGGAGGCAAAAAATGTCACATCTGTAATGTTAGTTAATCTAAGTTGTTTTGAGTAAAAGGAGATTCAGATAGAGCCTAAATGCATATGGAAACTAAACCAGCTCCAAATCTACCTAGAGATGAAGATGATGGAGATGGGGAGGGAAGCAGAGTTAGGCAGAGGGCAAGGAAGAGAGAGAGAGTCTCGTGAACATAGGCAAAAGCATAGACCAAATATAAATGGCACCTGTCAGAAGTTTTAAAGTGTTTAGGCTAAGTTACATAAATATTTTCCTTAATTTTGGGAGATTATGAAAACTTTTTTGGACACAGATTGAAATAAATGCTTGCAAGGGACATGATCAAAGTGTGAAAAGATGGGGCACCTGGGTGGCTCAGTGGGTTAGGCTGCTGCCTTAGGCTCAGATCATAATCTCAGGGTCCTGGGATCGAGTCCCACGTCGGGCTCTCTGCTCAGCAGGGAGCCTGCTTCTCTCTCTCTCTCTCTCTCTCTCTCTCTGCCTGCCTCTCTGTCTACTTGTGATCTCTCTCTGTCAAATAAATAAATAAAATCTTAAAAAAAAAAGTGTGACAAGACATCAAAAAAAATATAATAACCAATAACCAACAATAAATAGATTACACAGTACTCTTCAATTTTCTTGTCAGAGGATTTTGGAAACCAAAAGTTACATACAAGAGAAATATTTGAAGTTATTAGTTGTTATTTAATTACATAGGTCACAGTCCTATATTTTGGCAAACTAACATTTTATGTATCTTCCAAGAGAACACAATTATTTCCCAATAAATTAATACTGTGAGGAACAAAATGGAAAAACGTAATTCTGATTTCTATATCTACTTCACTTTTTTTTTCTTCTGACTCATAAATGGCCCCTTTCCATTTAAGACTGATTCTTGTACATAGATCTTTGTATGATTTGTATGATCTGTATGATAATCTTTGTGTGATTCCTTCCTGACTCTATGCATTGAACTCTTCTGTCTCCTCTTCCATTGTTGCCTCAAAGATGCCTCAATTCCCCCTCATCTTTGCATAATTGGTTTTTGCCTCATTCCCACCTGAGGCCACTCTTAATACAGTCTACCACTAATCATAAAATCCAACTGTTTCCTAAATCCTCAATTTCATCCTAAGCATTATTGACAAGCCATTTTTCTATGGGGAAAAAAATCAACCACCTTGATATTATGAAATACTATCTTCCACTGGTTCTTTTGACATTTTTGTGGGTGTTCTTTTTTTTGTTTTGTTTTTACCTCCAACTTTTTGTCCCATTCCTTTTCCTGCTCTTGTCCTTTAATTGCCAATGTCCCTCATCTTTATCCATCAACTTTCCTTTCAATACACTCATCATGTATTCCTATAATTTTCATTTATTGGTTCAATGAAAAGTATGCCCAAGTAAGAATCTCTAGCAGCTGCTGAATCCTTCTTGGATGTTGCACTGACATACTGAACTGACTGTCCTCAAACAAGGTATTTTCTCTACAATATATCAGCTCCTAAAAACTGTCAAATTTTTCAACTGTTTGACTTTTCCCTTTCCATGCATCTTTTTTGTTATGTCCAAGCAGCATTCAAATATGGTGGGTTTGCCACAGTGTTATTCACATCCACCTTTTTCTATTTCCTTCTGCTGCCATGATTCAACCCTAGACTAATATGGCCTCTCCCCGGCCCTTCCCCTTCACTGCTTCTGCCATCTTGTTACCAAAGTGGACATTCTTCAACATGGCTCAGATTATGTGTTTCCTTCTGCTAAAACTCTGAATAGTTTAAATAAAGTTCAGATTCCATAAACCTAGCGTACATAACAAATTACCCCAAAACTTACTGTCAATAAATAACTGGGTTAGGAATCTGGACAAGACAACAGGAATATCTTATCTCTGTTCCACAATGCTGAGTGCCTCATCTGAAAGAATTCCAAGTTGAGAACTAGATTCAACTAAAAGCTCAGTCACTCACAGGTTTTGTAATTGGTGCTATTCTTAGGTTGACCCTTTCCTGTGGTCTCTTTGCATGGGCTAGTTTGGGCTTCATCACAGCTTAGTGGGTGAACTCCAGGGGCAAGTATCCCAAGCAAAAGAACCAAGCAGAAGCTCTATTCCTTTTATGACCTAGCCTCAGAAATCAAACAGCATCACTTGTACAGTTTTCCATTGGCTGAAATAGTTTCAAGCCCATCCAAGTCCAAAAAGAAATAGAATCTACCTCTTGGTGGAAAAAACTGGCAAAGTTCTGGAAGCATGGACACCACAAATATGGTTGTCATTTGGGAAAAAATCTCCACAAGCTGGTGTTAACCTCCATTCTCAGTTGGACACTGCACTAACACCATACAGTGCTTTTCCTTTTCCAACCCTTGACTCCTCCTTATACATGCATCCTCCCCTTGAGGTGGAGCATATCACCACTCTTTTCTGGAATTCTGGTCTAAACTAAGAAAATCAAAGTGGGGGTAAAAATGCAAAGAGTGATTCATTTATCTTATAAGGATCTGGAATTCTAGAAGTTATACCATAAGAGATTGACAATCATAGTAATTACTCCTGGGTTAAAGCAATACAAGCAAGGTAAAATGTTGAGAGGAAAAATAACCATCGATCTGGCAGAACAAATCAAAGACAAGTAGAATCATGGTAGGAGACATATGGAATGGAAAAGAAAAGAGGAAGTCATTGTCAATCTGAGGTGAGTTCAACTGGCACCTTAAAGGAAAAAACAAAGATGGCTTTCAAATCATCCTGTGGATTCAGTCTATATGGCTGATGAAATAATAGAATAAACTTTCAGTGATATAATATCCCAACTTTTTATAGTTTAAGAAACATAATTAAGGGTTAAAATAAATTTATCTTTCTACTCGTGAACTCAGCAAATATCAAACAATACGCTTTCACTTTCCTTCCTCTACACCTTAGCTTCAAACATTTGTTTTATCTGGAACAAGTGTCTTCCACAAATAAACATGCTGATCTTTTCACATCCCATTGAAATATTATCTTCTTCATGGAATCATCTTACAAGAGATCTTTCTCTCTCTCTCAGGCAAATACATATACACAGTGATTTCCTACCTCTTTTACTACACTTACTACCTGGATACTAGAGAACATTCCCTATACCCTCTGTCAAATGGAAAGATCCTTGGGAGTAACGAATCCACTTCTTTCTTCCTGTGTCACTTTAGGCAAAGCCTCAAATATAATCACTTCTCAACACAGAATTGTTGGATTAACACATAATACATTATTCAAATCTATGAACGGAATTTTGTTACAACAACTTTGAATTCTAAGTATCATTCTGCCTTTGGTTTCTCATTAAAAAAGTATACCAAAGCTGGAAAAGTAACAATTAAAAGCAATTATTATGATCAGTTTTGGCCTTCAGAAAGAAGACCAACTTCCTTAAAAAAAAAAAAAAGAAAAAGAAAAAAAACTAGATAAAAATAAAATAAAAGTTTTAAAGATGAAGTGAATTCAAATACTTAAATTTGGGTATACTACTATTTTTGAAAATCCTTTGAAATTAAAAAAAATAGTAAAATCGAGAATAATAAAATAAATATTTTCATGTGTGGTTAAATTTTTCCCACTAAGTTATAATGTAGAGTACTACCAAGATGGCCTAAACATTCCACTGAGCTTGACAAAACTTTAGACAGTTTTCTTCCTGACAATAAGCCCTTGACATCCCGTTCCTTAAAGCATTTACTTTAAAAGCATGCAATTAAAAATTCTTTCTCTGCCCCTTTAAGATATAAACCTTGCTGCCAGTTTTACAACCTAGGAATGCCCCTCCCAAGGCCTTGGAAGGTATCCCTTTGAAATGTAATTATCAGAAAACTTATGTTTTCTCCCATATCACAATTTCTGTGGTACAGAAGAGAGCCCAACTTCAATAAGTGCCAATTAGCAAACACAGATGTCCTGATCACACTGACCAACCAGCCACCTAACATTCTTCAGTGCTTTTTCACTAGCTAACAAAAGTGCTCAACCCTCCTGTCTTTTGTTTCAAGGGAGTTGATGTCAATCTCTCTCTCTTATTGCAATAATCTTAAGTCTTTCTAGACTGTTTAACTCCAACAGGTGCTATTTTTCTTTGACAACTGTCATCTGAAAGAATTATTAGATTAATTTACACATGTCAGATTTAGAAACAAAGTGTTAAGAAAACAAATGTTTCGTTTTTGTTTCTGTTTTCATAAGCCATTCTAAACTAGTTAGTTTCATCAAAGACAAATGCATATCCTTAAGTAATGTTATCATCAAATACAAAAGACTGGGCAGAAGTGGACAGAATGCTGAATCCAGGATAAAATTTATTTTTTTGCAGTCATTTTTTCATCCATTCCACAATATATTTTTTGCAACTTCTAAATACCAGGCACTAAGAATCGGCATTTACTATTAAAAAGATGATAATATCTGGTCTCCTCCCATATGGACCTCACAATCTAGGCTGAGGTAGCAAAATGCAAATGGTACATTACAATACAATCTGATAAATGCTTCTAGAGTTCTGATGCCAGATTCCAACCTCATCCCTGTCACATGTCTCAGCTCTGCATGGTACGACTTTCCTTGTGAGGTAGCCCAATCCCAACATCACTCAGCACATGGCAAAATGAAGAGAGAGGCAGAATTCACAACTCTTGGTTTAGCTGATTTGCTTCTAGATTCTCCATCCAGGGGACTATACTTCTGAGATTTGTTTACTGACTACTCAAATGTAAAAACCTTTTTTAAGATTCTCCTCCGACCTTTTTTATTTGTTAATTTAAATGTCTCTTCCATTTTTTATGCTTCAACTGACAAAGATGATGAAAAGTAATTAACCTTCACTCACACTTACTCTGAACTTGAGTAATTTGTATATTAAGGTTAGAAACTGATATTAATACATGGCATTGCAATTTACAGCAGTTAAGTAATCATCTTCTTCAAAATTAATATTCTATCATCTGTTTCAATTTATAGGTCAAGAAAATAAAATACCAGAAATTACAAAACTCACAACTATTAGTCACCTTTACAAAAGAATTATACACCTGCTTTGAAAGAGTTGAGTTTTGTTGATACCTTTCTTGCTTGGGAACAATAACAGACAATTTTTTCTTCTGTCCTTGTTTACTGATTTATTGTGCTTGTTGTCATGGTGACAAATCCATAGCTCCCAGGAGATCACTGTTTTGAACTCTGAATCTTTTGACCCTCTGAAACCGGCAATATAGGAAAGGTAGAAAAGCAACCTTTAAAATCCCTCAAGTGGACCAATTTATAGAAATACATGTTCTGCTGCTATGCTCCAAACTATATCCAGTGTAAATCTCTAGTATATCAAAAGAGAAAAATACAAATGAGCTTTCTGTCTTGAATTATCAAACTATTGTGAAATTAGTTTTATAAAAAACGCTCTTAGAACATGTCCCCAGGCCTGCATGCATAACAACTTTGACCTTAGAAAAGGCATTGTGATCAAGTTTTTAGATATTTGGTATTTGAGCTAAAAGTACGCAGAAGTATGTACAAAATAGGTTTTTTCCTACAGTAACCTTGCAATTAATTTGCATATTAAAATAAATTTATAAGTAGAAAATACAGCTGGTCCTTGAACAATGTGGAGGTTAGAGGCCCCAACATAAACAGTAAAAAAATCCACATACAATTTTTGACTCCCCTGAAATTTAACTTCTAATAGCCCACAGCTGACCAGAAGCCTTATAGAAAACAGTTAACACATATTTTGTATGTTGTATATATCATATCTATATTACTACAATATAATAAGCTTTAAAAATGTTAAGACAATCATAAGGAAGAGAAATACATTTATGATACTACGTAAAAAATCTATATGGACATTGGGGATGGTATGTGCTATGGTGAGTGCAGGGAAATGTGTAAGCCTGAGGATTCACAGATTGGTACCCCTGGGGCAAATAATGCATTATATGTTAATTTTAAAAATCTATATATAAGTGGACTTGTGTGGTTCAAACCCATGTTGTTCAAGGGTCAACAGTACTAAAAAAGAAAAATAAATACTACCTATAAAGAATGACTTTGATTTTTTTTTTACTTAATTAAAGAGGTAAGGTCTTTAAGGTTAAGGTACGAATTAGGGGAAAATAAACTCACCAGATCACATCATATTAGATCCATTTACAAATTTATTTATTAATTCATAAAATATTTATTAATAAAGTGTTCCTAGTAAAAATAGAATGAGTGAGGGAACAAGGGGAAAAGGGAAGGCAGTGAGCCAGAAGCTAGATCTTGTAGAGCCTTTAAGGGTATTTTAAAGTGTCTGAATTTATTCAAAGTACAGTGGAAGTCATTGGAGGGCTTTAGGCAGGAGAATAAACAAAATCAGATTTGCATTTCTAAAAGTAGCTGCAGGATATTTTATTATTTACAGCTATAATTTGATTATATTTTTAGAAGCAATTTAATTTTGCACAATTTTGTATGATTTGGACATTAAAATGGATGGATCATTCATGCATAATCCTGGTGATTGCTGGAACCAATTGTATGTCTAGACAGGACATCGGTATGAATCACCTCAATTTTTGTCTGTCCTAAACTTTAGCTATTGTAATGCTGTGGATGACAGCAATGATGATTGAATGGTACCACTGCTAACAGTAGATACCATTGATCAAGAATTTAGCATGTTCCAGACACCATACCAAAGGCTTTGTGTTATATATTACATTTAATCCTTATAAGAGCCCCATACAATGTCTGTTTTATAGATGAGTAAACAGTCTTAGAATGATTAAGAGGCCTTCTTGACTTCAAGCAGAGTAGATAATGAATAAGGAGTTGATCCAAGATCTAAATAATTCCATAGGGTAAACTCTTAGCCATTGTATTTTTCTCTTTGAAATGTGATTTTAATTAGGTTCTTTTAGGAAATGTGAACCCAAGTTTTATGTTTTTTCTTTTTCAGGTTGCATTTTCTCTACTAAGTAGATATAACAACAGTATTTGATTTTGAATAGAAAATGTATCTAGAAATCTATTAGTATTCATTATTTTTTTTCTTTTTCGAAGATAAAACAGTAGAACAAACTACAACAGTGGCATTGTCATCAAATGTACTGAGTTTTGATCAAGACAGTACTTGGAAGTTATACTGATTCATGGAAATATGTTATTTTTTTTTCTTAAACATCAACAAATCCATTATTAAGTCAATGGTATTTCAACCAATAAGAAAAAAAAAGAAAAATTCAAAGAAACTAAACTGCAATAGTGTTTTCTGTCCTGATTTACATTGTGCCAACTTCCTATTAATCAAGGAGATAATGATTCACATTTTGCCCATTCTTCAAATTCTAACAAGTTAAAATACTTAAATTACTAAATGTATCACTCCTTAATAACCAATTTATCTGGTATATTTTTCCCAAAAAGACTGGGGCCTAGAATACAGCCAAAAATAGTTGTTCATTCCTTAAACAAACAACAATAAAAAAATAACGCTACCTGTTACTGCTTCAGTACCAACCTTAAGCATTCTGCTGGACCTCCAGCCAGCACATCATGGAGAATACTTCTTCATTTTTTGCAGTTTTTTTACTTAGAATTTTTATACATGTCTTTCAACTACTTTTGCTCTCTGTTCTAGCAGGAATCTTCTAACATCCACTATCATACAGTTTTTTCTTAATAAACCTAATAATCATACTTTTTTTTTCCATATTCAATTCTCTCTCTTGGATCTCTAATTCCTGACACTCACATCAACACACCTTGACATCACCCATCTACACACACTGATTCAGGGAAAAGCAAGAAAATAAGAAAAAAAATACCAAATGACTCTTCAGCTTTTTGATTCTCATTAGATTCTTTCTGATGATTCCTCTAACAGCTGCATGATTAGTTTAACATTTGGAAAAAAAGACAATGAGATGTTGCCACTCTCATTTTATGATGATGCAAGGTTAGCTGTCAAATAACAGAAGTGGAAATCCATGGCAAACTTTCAAGATGTTTAGTTTGGGCTAAAGAAAAAAAAGATAAATTATTCCAGGCCTTTTTCCTTCACCCCAGCACCCTCCTCAAAGTGGGTGCATCTGTCCAAAGTGGGTGCTTTCAAAGTGGGTGCTGTCAATCACTTTTGAGTGACTCATTATTCAGTCACTTCTGTGTGTTCACTCAAATATTATTCTAGTGATTTCAATGTGCTAAGCACCAAAAGGATGACACAGCTTCTTCTTGAAGAACACACAGATTTTAGGAAAAGGGAGATAATACAACACACACATACCATAGTACAGGGGGTGAGTATAAGTTCATGAAGAGAGGTACAGAGTTTCATATTAAACCAAAGAAGGAAGAGTTCACTTGACTAAGATCAGGGAAACTTGATGGAGAAGTAACACAACCCCTTCAGGAAAGGCAGAATTTTGACAGACAGATTAGGGAGGAAGAGGTTGTTGAGAAAAGTATTACAGGCAGAAGAAAGGGCATGAGCAAGGCAAAATTAGTGTAGTGGAAATACGATGGACTTCGAGTCTGGGATGAAAAGTGTGAGTGCATAATAATCACGGAGTCCTTGGTCGTCGCCACTTCTGTATAATGAGGGTTGACCTAGAGCACCTCCAAGTGTGCTTTAAGTTCTAAAATTCTGTAATGTTTAGATCCCAGAGGTGGGAAGCCACAGAGAGCAAACTTAGAGAACAGCAAGAAGTATAGTTTAACTGAAGACTATTAGTTTATACACAGGCAGGGGAGAAATGAGCTTGGGAAGAATTGATTAGGACTATAGGGCCTTAGAATGCTGGCCTAGAAATTGGGGCTGTACAAAGTAGTCCATGGGAGATCCAATGAATATATCCCATACTACGCAAGATTTGTTGCAAATCAATCTGATAACATGTTATAGGCATGTTATCATGAACTGAGCCAAGAGGCATGATTAAAGTAAAAATTTAAGCGACTATTATAAGATCAAATTATACACACTAGGGGTGAGAACTAGTGTTGTAATGGTAGGAAAAGAAATGATATTGTAGACCTCAGAGGCAATGTGAGCAAGCTGTATGTATCTAAGAAAAGGTTAATTTACTAAGTAATTTGAAGATCTACCTCAGGAAAAGTATCCTTTGTCATCAAAAAGAAAGTCAATTCCATTTATTAATCTGAAGGCTAGAATATTATAAGTCACTAAGAATTGACACTCTCTCCTCCTAATATCTTTTATTTTTGGCATTCCCCTTATGTATAATGTCTGTCTAGGGCCTTAAAGTGATTTAAAAGAGAAAGCATGATGTGTCCTGACAAGATGGTGAACAAGCATTGGCTGTTGGCTCCCTCCCCCAGTTCACTCATGAGCATCAGAACCACAGCATTTCTCATAAGTGTGATTCTGCCCCAGCAGTAGGCAAACAGAAAAAAAAAGAATGGAACAGAATATGAAAGTCCAGAACTAAGCCCAGGAGGAACTGAAATATAGTAAGGGTGGCACATCAACACAATGAGATAAAATGATAATAAGCTGGTAGCTTTTGTTAGGAAAAAACTTGCTCACTGTATGAAGAAAAAACAAGGTTGTATCACTATTGCATACTCTATACAAAGATGGAATAAAAAAGGTATTTTCACCTAATGTGAATGCATAAATACAAGTGTAACTAAAAAAAAATCTAAGAGAATATCATTGTGAATTTAAAATTGGAAAGATTGCTTAAAAACAGGGATCCCAAAAGTACAATATAGAAAGCCAAAGGTAATATCTATTGCATAAATAAAAATTAAGGTTTCCTGTTTAATGAAGAATCCCATGGACAGAGTGAAAAATAGTAGCCAGAAAGAAGAAAAGTTAAAGGTCCAAGATCAACCATGAACTAATTTCTAACTTATACAAATAATTCTGATAAAACAAGAAAAAGACAGTAAATTCATTTTTTAAAGTGAGCAAGGTTCAAAAATAATCACTTCATAGAAAGCTAAAAGTCTAAGTATCTAATAATGTTCAAATTCAATAGTAGTCCAAGATATCGATTAAATGCAAGCTGGCACAGCCACTCTGGGAAACAGCATGGAGGTTCCTCAAAAAGTTGAAAATAGAGCTATCCTACCACCCAGCAATCACACTACTGGGTATTTACCCTAAAGATACAAATGTAGTGATCCAAAGGGGCACATGCATCCAAATATTTATAACAGCAATGTCCACAATAGCCAAACTATGGAAAGAACCTAGATGTCCATCAACAAATGACTGGATAAAGAAGAGGTGTTACACACACACACACAATGGAATACTATGCAGCCATCAAAAGAAGTGAAATCTTGGCCATTTTGCAACAACATGCATGGAACTAGAGGGTATTATGCTGACCAAAATAAGTCAATCAGAGAAAAACAATTATCATATGATTTCCCTGATATGAGGGAGTTGAGAGGCAAAGTAGGGGATGGGGGGTAGGGAAGAAAGAAAAATGAAACAAGATGGGATCAGGAGGGAGATAAACCATAGAGACTCTGAATCTCACAAAACAAACTGAGGGTTGCCAGGTGGAGGGGGTAGGGAGAGGGTGGTTAGGCTATGGACATTGGGGACGGTATGTGCTATGGTGAGTGTTGTAAAGTGTGTAAACCTGGAAATTCACAGACCTGTATCCCTGGGGCTAATAATACATTATATGTTAATAAAAATTTTAAAAAGATATTCATTAAAAGCAGAAAGAAATCTCTCTTTACAACTATACAAATAGACAAAATTAGAAAGTTGGATAACACCAAATTTTTGGTGATGATTTGGGGAGAAGAGAACATTATGCACTGCTAAATGAAATAAAATCTGGTTATAGTCATTTCAGAGATCAATCTGATAAAATTAAGTATCAAATGTCTTAAGCATAACCACATTCCTGGGTATCCATAACTGGACATGTCTGAGGATGTTTATTGGGTAACTGTTGAGGTAAGATAGAGTTTGAGAGATATCTCACTGCAGAAAAAAAAAAGTTGATTGGATACAACTCTGAAATACTAAGTGAACTATAAACATAAAATACAGCAGTTAGAAGCAATACAGATACAGAGACTCAGAGTGATTTGGCTACATTTTACTAACAGTGTTAAGTGAATAAAGGGGAATAGAACAAGCTGTATGGTACAGTATAATTTATTTTAATTCAAAACACATATACAAAATCCAAAGTAGTCAAACACAAAAACAGAAAGTAAAATGGTAGTTATCAGGGGCTAAGGAGGAGAAAAGGGGAGTTACTGTAAAGGAATGTAGAGTTTCAGACATACAAGAGATGTAAAAGTTCTAAAGATCTGTGTCACACAACAGTTTGAATACCTTGAAGTGAATTTAAAAATAGTTAAAATGGGAACTTTTTGTGTTATGTGTTTTTACTATAATAAAAAATAAGAATATTAAAAAGGCACATATACAATAACTACTAATGAGTTTGTAAGATAAAGGCATATTTAAGAGCCTATATGAAAAACAGTAATGTGTACTCATAGGTAGGGATTGGACTGAAATGAGAATCAGAAATGGAGAAAATTAAAACAAACAAAAAGGAAAAATTATGATATACTATGAAGAAAAATATACAAATAGCAGAAAGAAGGAAGGAAGGAAGGAAGGAAGAAGGAAGGTAGGAAGGAAGGAAAGAAATGAAGAGAAAGAAAAAGGAGATATCTTAGGGTTCTCCAGAGGAACAGAAGCAATAGGAATTGGCTAATGTGGTTGTGGAGGTTGAGAAGTCCCAAGATCTAAAGTTGGTAAGTTGCAGCTCCAGGAGACCCAAAGGTATAGCTCTAGTCTGAGTCAGAGTCTGAAGGCAGAAGAATAATGTCCCAGTTCAAAGACAGGCAGAAAGGAGAGCTAATTTTCTTACTCAGTCTTTTTGTTCTATTCAGGCCCTCAGTGGATGAGGCCCACCCACATTGGAAAGGGCAATTTCCTTTACTCAGTTTGCCTAGTCAAATACTCTTATTTGGAAACACCCTCACTGGGGCAGAATAAAAAATGCTTAATTAGAGAAAGAAAGAAAAAAAGAAAAAGATAGAAACACACTCACTGACACACCGAGAATGTTTAACCAAATATCTGGGCACCTCATAAATCAGTCAAGTTGACACACAAAATTAACCTCAGTAGTCCACCCCATGTCAACTTGGCACCCATCTCCATCTCCTTAATATATATATTTTTTAGATTATTTACTTATTTATTTGACAGACAGATCACAAGTAGGCAGAGAGGCAGGCAGAGAGAGAGGGGAAGCAGACTCTCCACTGAGCAGAGAGCCCGATGTGGGGCTCAATTCCAGGACCCCAGGATCATGATAGAAGCAAAGGCAGAGGCTTTAGCCCACTGAGCCACCCAGGCGCCCCTCCATCTCCTTAAAATTAATCTTCAAATGAAGACCAATCAAATCAAAGACTTCTGATAAAGATAATAATATGATCATAATTCTACCCAACATGACACCATCCAGCATAAAACCAAAAATATACTAACATGTTCCCCAGAAGCAAAGTCCTTAAGATATAAAATTAATAATTCTAAATACTGTGATAGGAAGTCAATACATCTTATATTACATGGTAAGGGAATAAGAGAAGAAGAAAACAAAGAACCCATAAATTTTGGCTATGGGTAAAACCACACATATATTGGACACTGATTCAGAGCATAAACAACCATCTGGAGGACCTTTTCCTAGGCCTGCAAAGTATTACCATCTAGCTAATCCTGTAACTGAGACTTCAAAAGACCATTGCATCATTCTATGAACCACTGTTTCAGGCTAGTGGGGAACATGGTAAGACCAGTGAATTTCATGAGCATAGCCCCATTTCTTTACTTCTTTTACCATGAAGTGAGTTCCTTGATCAGAAGAAATGCTATTTGGAATACTATCATGGTGGACAAGGCATTCTATAAATCCACAAGCTGTTGTTTGGGCAAGAGCACTGTATATGAGGAAGAGAAATCCAAGTGTCTACTCCAGTAAAAACAAAATATTGTCTCTTCCATGATGGAAGTGATCCAATGTATTCAACCTGACACCACGTATCTGGCTGATCATCCTAGGGAATGGTTTCATGTCACAGCTCAGTGTTGCTCTCTAGTTCTGACAGATTTAACCCTCAACATTGGTTATAGTCGGGTTCGCCTGAATGAGAGGCAGTTCATATTGCTAAGCTCATACATAACCTCCTTCCCTGCCACCATAGCCACTTTGATCATGAGCCCATTGGGCATTATAGGGGTTCCTGGGGAAAGAGGATGATTCACTTGATTATTAAAATGCTTCTCTGCTGAGGTCAGACTTTGATGTGCATTCACAGAACACAAACACTTCATGGTTTTTTTTTGCCAGAGAAGTCTATCCACCATAATTCTTCCCCAGATATCCTTATTGCCAATTTTCTAATCATGTTCCTTCCAAGGCCCTGACCATCACCCAAGCCTTCAGCCAAAACTCCTGAATCGGTATATAATTACACATTTCTCCTTTCAAGCAAAGCGTACAATCCAGTACACTGCTCAAAGTTCTGACCCCTGGGAAGATTTCCCTTCATCACTGTCCTTCAGGGAAGTCCTAGAAAGGGGCTATGGTGCTGCAGCTGTCCATTTTCTAGGTGATGCCTGCATATCATGCAGAACCATGTATAGACCAGGCCCAAGTCTTCTCTTCCTCTGTCGGCGGATCAGGGGGAACTCCGCATGAGGTCATAAGTGCTGGTGAGAAGACAATATAGCAGGAATAGAAACTATGAGCATTTGGGCCACTTCTTCATGTAACTAATTTGTGCCCCCAGAGGCTCTGACTGCATACATATCACTTCCAATTGAGAGAGTACTTCTGTACATGCCCAAGTCTGTGGCTTGGATAGCCAGATAACACCCAGTTCATGATGGACAGCTCATGTTTCATGGTAACTCAGTGGCTCATGCTTAAGTATTCTGTCTTTACCAAGACCCTCAGTAGCAGGCCAAGACCCAATTTCTTAAAAAGAGAGTAGTTCTGTGAAGGATGACAGAGCTTTGTTCAAAAGTCCTAATGCGGGGCGCCTGGGTGGCTCAGTGGGTTAAAGCCCTCTGCCTTTGGCTCAGGTCATGATCCCAGGGTCCTGGGATTGAGCCCCGCATCGGGCTCTCTGCTCGGCGGGGAGCCTGCTTCCCTTCCTCTCTCTCTGCCTGCCTCTCTGCCTACTTGTGTCTACTACTACTGTCTGTCCAATGGATAAATAAAATCTTTAAAAAAAAAAAAAGTCCTAATGCACTATATTGTGATTTATCTACAGGGGTCTGCCAAAGGCTTCGAATAAGATCCTTTACTTCAAACACCATTGGATCTGTTGGATCATGTGGCTCAAGTGGCAGAGCATCTTGCACAGCAGGGTGGACTTTTTATGTTCTGGGCCTCAAGCACAACTAGCAGCATTTCAGGCCACCTGATAAATGTACTGTAGTAAAACACCTAAATGAAAAATATGTTCCCCCCCAAAACCCTAAGAGACCCACTAGGCTTTCTGCCTCTTTCTGTTGTAGGAGGCACCAGATGCAACAATTTGTCCTTTATCTTAGAAGGATTATCATGATATGCCCCACACCACTGGAACCCCAGGGATTTCACTGAGGTAGAGGGCCTCTGAATTTCAGTAGAATTTATTATGCAATCCAAACTGCCACCGCTGAGGGACACCTGGGTGGCTCAGTGTTAAGCATCTGCCTTCAGCTCAGGTCATGATCCCAAGGTCCTAGGTCCTAGTCCCTCAACAGGCTCCTTCCTTGCTGAGTGAGGAACCTGCTTCTCCCTCTGCCTGCTGCTTCCTATGCTTGTACGCACTCCTTGTCTCTCTCTTACAAATAAATAAATAAAATCTTAAAAAAAAAAAAAAGGAACAACCCTGTTACTTCTGAGTTAATAAGGCAAAGGCACATTTAAGAGCTTATATCAAAGACATTAACATGTAACCCACATTGGGGTTTGGATTGGAATGAGAACCAAGGATTGAGAAGATTAAAACAAAATAAAAAGGAACAAATAATAAAGTACTATGAACTAAAATGTACAAATACCTCAAGGAAAGAAAAAGGAAAAGGAATGAAGAGAGGAGGAAGGGAATGGAGAAAGGCAGGGAAGAGGAGCGAGGGAGCAAGATCATCCCTAAGGAACCTGAGACTTCCCACAGAATGGTTCTGCTCTCAGTCACACCATGCCTTTCCCAGCCACCCAATCTTCCCAACACTCCCTTCAGTTTAGGCTTCAGTTGTAGCATATCTGGAGGCAAGTGGGTGCATTCTCAAACAACCCATTTTAAAAAAAATACTGGAATCAGAAAAGTGGGTGGAACCGTAACCTAAAGAAGGCAAGGTAAATGATGTCAGACCCATGTTTTCACAGGACAGTACAGCATGATGGAAAAATCATGTTCCTACATGGGCTTTTGCAGAAGGCAGGAGGTCTCTGCTTCTGAACTCTCTGACAAGGACTTACCAGTCCCTACTACTTTTCCCTGACATGGTCTCATCACAAACTTCTCTGGCTTATAGTCTTTGATTATTTTATACTCAAAACGTATTTCATTTACTTGTTTTATGGGCTATGTACCCTCAATTTACCTTTGAGCTTTTACTGCTAACAACTATTTAGGTATCTGACAGCAGCTCAGTTACCCTGCCTATCTTCCCTTCTGGTGCATTTTACAGATGCCATGATTCAAAAGTCAAACTTCCTTAAACACTCTGCTTCACCCTCAGATTCATTTCCTTCATTTCTCTGCCCATCATCTCATCTCAGTACTAATGACAAGTCAGACAATTTTTTGTAGGGGGCTGCTTGCGCATTGTAGGATATTTAGCAGCCTCCCTGGCCTCTACCTACTAGATGACTAGTAGCATGCCCCTCATTTGTGACAACTGAAAACATCTCTAGACGTTGCCAAATGTCTCACGGGAGGCAAAACTGCCCCTAGTTTAAACAAGGGCAGATTTCGATATTATCTTGGGGATTAATCTTACAGATAATTAACCAAAATAATGGGAAATAAGGAACTTTAAGGAATTATTCTTCTCATCACACCAACTGTCATTTAATCATTGCAGTTTGTTGATGGTTATTCTGTAATTTCTCCCCCTACTATTCGTGGCCAGGCTAAGTTCTCCTAAGACCATATATTATGTCTCAAGTTTACTCATCTGATGTATACTCACATTACCTCATAGAATTTATTAAAACTGCAGCTTAATCATTTATTATTACACTGTTTATCTGTTCGTGTGTCATTTTAAGTCAATACTTTATGTTGATGAATTGGATACACATACATTATTCTTTTTTTTTGTTGAGGATCCCCTTTGGGAATTTTTATCAAATGTTCTAGCAAAATGCTATATACTCAGAAATACAGAAAAAATTTTACACTTAAATATTACTATATTTGTGTTTCATATATGGGCTATATATAACCATTAAAAAAAATTTCCAGGGGCACCTGGGTGGCTCAGTGGATTAATCCACTGCATTCGGCTCAGGTCATGATCTCAGTGTCCTGGGATTGAGCCCCGCATCGGCTCTCTGCTCAGCAGGGAGCCTACTTCCCTTTCTCTCTCTGCCTGACTCTCTGCCTACTTGTGATCTCTCTCTCTGTCAAATAAATAAATAAAACCTTTAAAAAAAAATTTCCAAAGTATGACTCCTATGAGTTTATAGTAAGAATATCAAACATTTTTTCTAACTTTATTGATGTATAATGGACAAATAAAAGTTATATACATTTGTGTACAACATGATGATTTTATACATGTCCACATTGTGAAATGATTACTATAATCAAGATAATTAATACACCTATCACTTCATGTAGTTATCATTTTTTGTGAGGTTAGAATACTTCAAATCTACTCTCTTAGCAAATTTCAAGTATAAAATATTATCAACTATAGAAACTACGCTGTACATTGTATCCCCAGAACTTACTCCCCTTATAACTGAAAAGAGTGTATCCTTAGATCAACACCTCCCCAGTTCTTCTACCTTCCAGCCCATGCTAACCACCATTCTACTCTTTGTTTCTACTCTTTGTTTCTGTTTTCTTGTTTTTGATGAGAAAACATCAAAGATTTTTAATATTGAAGCCCATGTTCATTTTAGAGGGCCTAAATAAATGTATTATGGAAAATAATAGTGGTTTAGTGATAGATCACACACAAAGCCCAAGATATTAAATATCACTCAATCTGAGCCAACTTGAAGTAAAGGTATTATTTGTCCTCAATTTTCTTTTGTTAATTAATCTTCATAAAGTCCCATTTCTAAGTGGTAAGTTTAGTGTAACAAAACTTGAACCTATCAAATCAGCATAATTAAGTAAATTCAGCATAAGTTTTGATGAATGATTGATTCTAATCTATTTTGCTATAGCTGACTGTACTGTCATATACCAAGAAAGTTGTTAGACAATGAAGGACTGCTACTTCATCTTAGCTAATAAGATGGAAAATACTTACAAAAGTATGCTTGTGAAAATTCCTCTGTTAGAAGGGGGTTGAGCAATAGTCACTATTTGGCCTCTGATTCTATGTTTGAGACCAACTAATCATTAGCAAAGTGGATGGGAAACAGATATTCCAAAATTAAGAAAAAATAATTGTAACACATTTCCTTATGAGATCAAATGTGTACTTAGGGGGATAAAATAAAGGAATATGTGTTACTAAACCTTCTTCAGACAATCCAGGCCAGTGGTATAGACTACACATCATCTCCTTAGTGCCTAGAGGCTGTGCTTAAAATCTGCCTCCTGGGACAATGTTGCATTACAAAGTGTTCTCTGGGTATTTTTTCTTTCTACAAAATAGAATGAACCACTGACTTCATGTGATGACATGTTTGATAGAGAGAGAGCATTTCAAAGGGATAGAAAAGGTATGAGGAAACCATTAAGGACTGAAAAATAACAGAGACTAGGAAAACCAGAGTACTTAGACACAATCAGTACATTTCACAATCACTGGGGGTCAGAAAGATGTATCCATCCAAGTATTGAGGGCAGGGCATGCATTTGGTCCTAAAATTTTTTGACTGGTTAACTGGCTGCAAATAATTTTTTCCAGAGTTTGTATTGACAAACCTTTCAAGTCATTTTTGTTAGCAGAGATTTACAACAAATGTGCAAGGTGTTGAACATCACCCCTGTACTTTAACCTTGAATGAGCATATTCACAGCGTCTTCCCAATATATTTTAAAATTCCAAGTTAATGAATGAGTATTAAAACCAAAAATAATTTTTATTATGTTAAGTTAGCCACCATACCATACATTATTAGTTTTTGATGCAGTGTTCAATGATTCATTAGTTGCATATAACACCCAGTGCTCATCACATGTGCCTCCTTGATATCCATCACCTGTCTACCCATCCTCTCAGTCCCCCCAACCCTGTTTGTTTCCCAGAGTCCATAGTTTGTCTTCCTCTCTGATTTTCCCCCCTTCAGTTTTCCCTTCCTTCTACTATTGTCCTCTATGCTATTCCTTATGTTCCACATATGAGTGAAACCATATGATAATTGTCTTCCTCTGCTTGACTTACTACACTTAGCGTAAGTGAAACCAAAGAAATTTTTCATGTTTGCCTACTCTTGACTTGTCGATCTCTCTCATTGTCTATGAGCCTGTAGTTCGGCAGATAGAATAGTAACGAAAGAAGACCTTCTGTTACATTATCTGCCTTTTCTTTAACTTCTTTTTAAATTTTATCTTGAAAGGCTGTACAATATCAAAATTTTCCCTTTCACATTTTTAAATTATAATTTCTGTATCAAATCCTGCATTATAAGTTTCACATTCTTCTTAAAAACAAAAACTAATTTATGTAATTTTAGTATGAATTTCTTGAACTAATATGAACCATTTGTCTAATAAAGAGGCCAAGGCTATATTTCCTAATGGAAAATAATGTAATTCTTACCTTTCTTGATATAAAGTTTAGGAGCTAGAGAGAAAGCCAAACTTAAATTTCAACTGTTTTAATGGTTCCCTATGTAGGGGAGACCTCACTCTGATTATGTAACATAACGGTTTATAGATCTCAAGTGATTTCATTTTGCAAATTAGAAAGGTGTTATGTATAAGTTATCATGATGATCTATGGTTCCTAAATGAATTCATTAGGAAAAACATCTGCAAAAGTTAAACATTCTAAGACCCTCAATTTCATTTTCAGCATCTAAAAATCTACAGCCTGGGGGAAAAAAAGTTTTAGCCAGACAACAGTCAATAAGCAGCCAATCTGCTTGGTAAACATTATAAAGATAACCTACTTAACTAATCTTTGGATCTGACTCTACCCATCCCTTGAACATTCCATCATCATCTAAACAGCTAGTTATTATTGGCATCACATTAATGGCAAGAAAATCAGGTCTATAAATACAACAAAATACAAAGTTAAAATTTGCTATTTGTTTTCTTCTTAAGAATGATAAGCATAAAGAATAGTTAGGATATCACATAAATTATTTTAAGACCAGCAATTTAATACACCCCTAAAAATCATTTAGAAACTAGTTTAATAACTATCACAAGATAGAGCAAATATACACTTGATGTGCATTTTTTTAATGTAGAGCTACATTTCCCCTTTAAGCAAGTCTCTTGTTACTTAATAGCATGTGATTCTTTTAACTCAAGATTAGTTTAAAGGATAGATGTTTAAAACTTTCTAAAAATTAAAATTCATGGTTCCTACTAATATGTTCTTTCATTTAGATATGTTTTTGTAAGCATATCTATAGAGCATATCAGAAGAGAGCTTTTCTTAATTCAATGTAACTACACTGTATATAAAGCATCTTCCAAGTAAAAGTAAGTCATTGTTTTCTAACAGCTAAAACATGAGTCCAAAATTAATTTAATTTTCCATTTCCCATCCTCTCAGTCTCTATGAGTTCAACTACCCTAAACCTCATATAAGTAGAATACACACAGTATTTGTCTTTTCTACGTAGTATATTTGATTAAGCACAATGTCTTCAAAGTTCTTCCATTGTTGCAACACGTGTCAGAATGCTTCCTTTTAAGGCTGAAAAAAGATTCCATTGTATGCATATACCACATTTTCTTTTTCTATTCACCTATTTCCGGACCTTTGGGTTGCTTCTATTCTTTGGTTATTGTGCATAATACTGCAATTGTGTGCAAACATCTCCTTGAGATCCTGCTTTGAGTTATTTTGTGTAGGTACCCAGAAGTGAGATTGCTGGGTCATATGAAATTTAACTTTTTGAAATAACTTCCTACTGTTTTCCATAATGGCTGCACCATTATGCACCATTTTATATTCCCAGTAACAGTGCCTAGGATTTCCAGGTTCTCTGCATCCTCACCAACACTTATTATTTTCTATTATTTTGATAGTAGCCATGCAAAAGGATACAAAACAAGATAAACTTTTAAGTGAATAGGGAGATAAGGGAAAGATCTGGTTTCCTAGTACTTCAACTAACACTTATTGACCATAAGCTTCATGTAAGCCAATAGTGTAATGGCTATTGGAATGTTGTTTTAATTTAGGGCACCATGAATAAAATTATAGAGTCCAAATCATGGAAGGTAGAGAAGATTCTCACTGCTCTGAACTGCTCATATCATATTAGAGAATTATTTTCAATTCTGAGCATCATTTTATAAGGCACAAAGTAAAGTATGTTCTGAGAAATTCTATCAGGTTGATGATAGATAGGGACATCTTTGATTAAGAGAAACAACTGAAGTAACTAGGAACTCTATTGGGCAGAAGAGATGCCCACAGGGGGATCGAATACTTATTTCAAATGTATATGGATTTCAAGCAGGAGATTATTTTTCCTGTTGCTCCAAAAATCAAAAGGAAGACTAAATATGTAAGAATGTAATAACTGTCTGGGTTCACAGGGCATGCTGATTATCCCCTTTTCAGTTGATGGTCCAAGGATAGAGTCAATGACAGTTCTCCAGGATATAATAAAAAGGAAATTATAATAATATGGACTGGAAAGCACTTTCACTCAATATACCATAACTACATTTTTTATTAACATATAATATATTATTTGCCCCAGGGGTACAGGTCTGTGTATCATCAGGCTTACACACTTCACAGCACTCACCATAGCATATACCCTCCCCAATGTCCATAACCCAACCACCCTCTCCATAACCCCTCCAACCAGCAACCCTAAGTTTTTTCTGTGAGATAAAGGGTCTCTTATGGTTTGTCTCCCTCCCGATCCCATCTTGTTTCATTTTTTCCTTCCCTACCCCCCAAAACCCCCTACTTTGCCTCTTAACGTCCTCACATCAGGGAGATCATATGATAATTGTTTTTCTCTGATTGACTTATTTCGCTCAGCATGATACCCTTTAGTTCCATCTACATTGTTGCAAATGGCAAGATTTCAGTTCTTTTGATGACTGCATAGTATTCCATTGTATAGATATACCACATCTTCTTTATCCATTCATCTGTTGATGGACATCTAGGTTCTTTGCATAGTTTGGCTATTGTGGGACATTGCTGTTATAAATATTTGGGTTCACATGCCCCTTGGGATCACTACATTTGTATCTTTAAGGTAAATATCCAGTAGTCTGATTGCTGGGTCATAGGATAGCTCTCTATTTACAACTTTTTGAGGAACCTCCATGCCGTTTTCCAGAGTGACAGCACCAGCTTACTTTCCCACCCACAGTATAGAAGGTTTTCCCTTTCTCTGCATCCTTGCCAGCATCTGTCTTTTCTGAATTGTTAATTTTATCCATTCTGACTGATGTGAAGTGGTATCTCATCATGGTTTTTGATTTGTATTTCCCTGATGCCGAGTGATGTGGAGCACTTTTTCATGTGTCTCTTGGCCATCTGGATGTCTTCTTTGCAGAAATGTCTGTTCATGTCCTCTGCCCATTTCTGGATTGGATTATTTGTTCTTTGGGTGTTGAGTTTGGTAAGTTCTTTATAAATTTTGGATACTAACCCTTTATGTGATATGTCATTTGTGACTATCTTCTCCCATTCTTTCAGTTGTTTTTTGGTTTTGTTAACTGTTTCCTTTTCTGTGAAAAAGCTTTTGATCTTGATGAAGTCCCAATAGTTCATTTTTGCCCTTGTTTCCCTTGCCTTTGGCAATGTTTCTAGGAAGAAGTTGCTGTAGGTAAGGTCGAAAGGTTGCTGCCTATGTTCTCCTCAAGCATTCTGATGGATTCCTTTCTCACATTACGGTCCTTCATCCATTTTGAGTCTATTTTTGTGTGTGATGTAAGGAAATGGCCCAGTTTCATTTTTCTGCATGTGATTGTCCAATTTTCCCAACCCTATTTGTTGAAGGGACTGTCTATTTTTGAAATTGTTTTTAAGATTTTATTTATTTATTTGACAGAGAGAGATCACAAGTAGGCAGAGAGGCAGGGAGAGAAGGGGGTTGGGGAAGCAGGCTCCCTGCTGAGCAGAGAGCCCGATGTGGGGCTCAATCCCAGGACCTTGGGATCATGACCTGAACTGAAGGCAGAGGCTTTAACACACTAAGCCACCCAGGCACCCAGAAACTGTCTTTTTCCATTGAACATTCTTTCCTGCTTTGTCAAGGAATAGCTGACCATAGAGTTGAAGGCTCTATTTCTGGGCTCTCTACTCTGTTCCATCGATCTATGTGTCTGTTTTTGTGCCAGTACCAAACTGTCTTGATGATGACAGCTTTGTAATAGAGCTTGGAGTCTGGAATTGTGATGCCACCAACTTTGGAATTCTTTTTCAACATTCCTCTGGCTATTTGGGGTCTTTTCTGTTACATATGAAGTTTAGGGTTATTTTTTCCATTTCTTTGAAAAACATCAATGGTATTTTGATAGGGATTGCATTAAACATGCAGATTGTTTAGGTAACATAGACATTTTCATAATATTTGCTCTTCCAATCCATGAGCATGGAACATTTTTCCATTTCTTTGTGTCTTCCTCAATTTCTTTTGTGAGTACTTTATAGTTTTCTGAGTACAGATTCCTTGCCTTTTTGTTTAGGTTTATTCCTAGGTATCTTATGGTTTTGGGTGCAATTGTAAATGGGATCAACTCCTTAATTTCTCTTTCTTCTGTCTTGTTATTGGTTTATAGAAATGCAACTGATTTCTGTGCATTGATTTTATATCCTGACACTTTACTGAATTCCTGTACAAGTTCTAGTAGATTTGGAGTGGAGTTTTGGGGGTTTTCCACATAAAGTATCATATCATCTGCAAAGAGTGATAGTTTAACTTCTTCTTTGCCAATTTGGATGCCTTTAACTTCTTTTTGTTGTCTGATTGCTAAGGCTAAAACTTCTAGTACTATGTTGAATAGCAGTGGTGATAATGGACATCTCTGCCATGTTCCTGACTTTAGCAGAAAGGGTCTCAGTTTTTCTCCATGAGAATGATATTTGCAGTGGGTTTTTCATAGATGGCTTCAATGATATTGAGGTATATACCCTCTATCCCTACGCTATGAATAGTTTTGATCAAGAAAGAATGCTTTAGTTTCTCAAATGCTTTTTCAGCATCTATTGAGAGTATCATATGGTCTTGTACTTTCTTTTATTAATGTATTGTATCACATTGATTGATTTGCAGATTATGAACCAACCTTGCAGCCCTGAATAAATCCCACTTGGTTGTGGTGAATAATCCTTTTAATATACTGTCGGATCCTATTGGCTAGTATTTTGGTGAGAATTTTTGCATCTGTGTTCATCAAAGATATTGGTTGGTAATTCTCTCTCTCTCTCTCTTTTTTTTTTTTTTTTTTTTTTAGTGGGGGTCTTTGTGTGGTTTGGGAATCAAGGTAATGCTGGCCTCATAAAATGAGTTTGGGAAGTTTTCCTTCCATTTCTATTTTTGGAACAGTTTTAGGAGAATAGGTATTAATTCTTCTTTAAATGTTTGGTAGAATTCCCCTGGAAAGCCGTCTGGCCCTGGTCTCTTGTTTTGGGGAGTTTTTTTTGATGACTGTTTCAATCTTCTTATTGGTTATGGGTCTGTTCAGGTTTTCCATGTCTTCCTGGTTCAGTTTTGGTAGTTTATATGTCTCTAGGAATGCATCCATTTCTTCCAGATTGTCAAATTTGCTGGTGTATAGTTGCTCATAATATGTTCTTATACTTGTTTGTATTTCTTTGGTGTTGGTTGTGATCTCTCGTCTTTCATTCATGATTTTATTTATTTGGGTTCTTTCACTTTTCTTTTTGATAAGTCTGGCCAGGAGTTTATCAATTTTAATTCTTTCAAAGAACCAGCTCCTACTTTCATTGATTTGTTCTATTGTTGTTGGGTTGTTTTTTTTTTGTTTTGTTTTTTTTATTTTTTTTAAAGATTTTATTTATTTATTTGACAGAGATAAATTACAAGTACACTGAGAGGCAGGCAGAGAGAGAGAGAGAGAGAAGAAAGCAGGCTCCCTGCTGAGCAGAGAGCCTGATGCGGGACTCGATCCCAGGACCCTGAGATCATGACCTGAGCCGAAGGCAGCGGCTTAACCCACTGAGCCACCCAGGCGCCCCTGTTGTTGGTTTTTTTTTTGTTGTTGTTTTCATTTGTTTTTTGCTTTGGTTTCTATTTCATTGATTTCTGCTCTGATCTTTATTATTTCTCTTCTTCTGCGAGGTTTAGGCTTTCTTTGCTGTTCTTTCTCCAGATCCTTTAGGGTGTAGGGTTAGGGTGTGTATTTGAGACATTTCTTGTTTCTTGAGAAAGGCTTGTATTGCTATATATTTGACTCTCAGGACTGCCTTTGCATGTCTCACAGATTGAACAGTTGTGTTTTCATTATCATTTGTTTCCACGATTTTTTTCAATTCCTCTTTAATTTCCTGCTTGACCCATTCATTCTTTAGTAGGATGCTCTTTAGCCTCCATGTATTTGAGTTCTTTCCAACTTTCCTCTTGTGATTGAGTTCTAGGTTCAGGACATTGTGATCTGAAAATATGCAGGGAATGATCCCAGTCTTTTGGTATCAGTTGAGACCTGATTTGTGACACAGGATGTGATCTATTCTGGAGGATGTTCCATGTGCACTAGAGAAGAATGTGTATTCTGTTGCTTTGGGTTGGAATATTCTGAATATATCTGTGATGTCCATCTGGTTCAGTGTGTTATTTAAGGCCTTTATTTCCTTGTTGATCTTTTGCTTGGATTATCTGTCCATTTCAGTGTTAGGGGTGTTAAAGTTCTGTACTATTATTGTATTATTGTTGATGTGTTTCTTTGATTTTGTTATTAATTGGTTTTATTTAGTTGGCTGCTCCCATGTTCAGGGCATAGATATTTAAAATTGTTAGATCTTCTTGTTGGACAGACCCTTTGAGTATGATATAGTGTCCTTCCTCATCTCTTATTATAGTCTTTGACTTAAAATCTAATTGATCTGATATAAGGATTGCCACCCCCCAGCTTTCTTTTGATGTCCATTAGCATGGTAAATGGTTTTCCACCCACTCACTTTAAATCTGGAGGTGTCTTTGGGTCTAAAATGAGTTTCTTGTAGACAGTGTATTGATGGGTTTTGTTTTTTTTTTTTTATCCATTCTGATACTCTGCATCTTTTGATTGAGGTATTTAGCCCATTTACATTCAGGGTAACTATTGAGAGATATGAATTTAGTGCTATTATATTGTCTGTAAGGTGACTGTTACTGTATATTGTTTCTGTTCCTTTCTGGCCTACTACTTTTAGCCTCTCTCTTTGCTTAGAGGACCCCTTTCAATATTTCCTATAGGGCTGGTTTGGTGTCTAAGAATTCTTTTAGTTTTTGCCATAACCACATTTTTAAATAGTGGAGCAAATTAGTTCCAGATTTCATAAAACTAGCCTCTTTCCCAGTTCTACCAAGGAGCACATGTGTGTACACACCCACACACGCACACACAGATATTTAAAAATCTCCCAGTAACTAGTGTCAATTCCCCTCCCCTCCAAATCTTTTTTCCACCTCTCATGCTAAATAATTATCTCAAATCATAGCCAGACTGTTAAATTGAAAAAATTCAACTTTAGTGCCCATTAGTAGTTCTCACATTCTCAGCTTTCGAAATTTGATTGTTTTTGTCACTTCCAAGATGTCACTGTACACGTTGTCTTTGATAAAATGCATTTTCCAAATGCTTCTGACATGTAGCATACTGCAATTAAAGTCTGCTGCTGGGAATGGTTGTTTGTGTACACAGGTTTGGCCTTTAGCAGAACAAAAATATTACCTTCAATTTCTCTGGACATAAGGAAGGCATAGGTAATGTTTTACATTTGATTTGTATCACTGAGAATTATTACTGGAAAATCTCCTAACAGTGTTTATCAATGTTGGATCAACAGAAACTAACCACTTATGGGAAATTTTGAAATGTGGCATATTTCATTGTGTTTATCTTTGGGAATAATCAGAATAAATGTATATGTGGAGCTACTGATTCAAAAGGAGGGAGGAAGGCATCTATTCTACTCTTAATATAGAAACTAAAGTAAGTATAAAGTTTTCGACTCCTTTCCCTACTTCCTTACTAATTGTTTCACCCTAGACAGACCACTGCTTGCACAAGTCAAAAAGTCAAACACCTATTAGTAGACTCACAGATATTTCCTTTGTGTGATACAGGGATGAGGACTGCCATTTACTTATAGCATAATCACAGATGATATATTAATATTAACCTGTTCCCTTTGTGTCTGGTACAGGAACTCAATTTCACAGGTTATATGTTTACGTCAAGTGTTTGAGTGATTATTCCTGATTGGCTTCTACTCTCAAAATATCACTGTAAATTTACCACAACCTAATGAACTTTCAATAACAAATACCTATTTTATATGAGCATTAAAATAGATTTAAGTAAAAGCAAGGCATTCTACATATGAATCTCCACTCTGATATTATGAATTTTTAAGAACTTTGGCTTTGTTTGATTTAGGTTTTATTTGTTGCCTTTAAGAAATCTTAACCAGGGGTGCCTTGTGGCTCAGTCAGTTCAAGGTCTGCCTTCAGCTTATTCATGATCTCAGGGTCCTGGGATGGAGCCCCACATCAAGCCCTGCATCAGGCTCCTTGCTCAGTGGGGAGTCTGCTTCTTCCTCTCCACCTGTCCCTCCCTCCTGCTTCTGTTCTCTCTCTAAAATAAATAAAATCTTAAAACGAATAAAAAGAAAAATCTTAACCAGACATTTTTTATTCTACAGCTTTAATTTTTAAAAACACATACTTATTTCTTCTTTGTGATCTTGGTTTTCAGAATTCCAGCCTATAGAGCTTCAGGTAGATACCAAAATTCATGCCACTTAAACCTACTTAAGATAGTGAGACCAGAAGACACACTATGGAAACCATAGAAAGGACCATCTGAACAGCCAAAGAACAAAACCGAAAATAACCAAATACTTAGCAACTAGAAACACCTAATAGGAAAGAAAATTGGCAGGCTTCCAGGAGAATATGCAAACAAGAGCAATTTTTTTCCCCTAGTCTTTGAAAATATATTCTTCAAAAGGATTTTCCTTGAGTCTTCCATCTGACATCTTTTAGGTCCTATCAATTAAATTTAAAATATCTCAAATTTTTAAATGGAATTCCCTCCATCCAAGAGATTGATAAACATATAGTAGTACTTTGGGGGGGAAAAAAGTACTTTTCATCATAATATATTGATAGCTAAGTATGGATGTTATAGAGGAATATTATTCAGTCATAAAAAAGTAGTAAAGCACTGATACATGCTACAACATAGATGAACCTTGAAAATTCTATGCTAAATGAAAGAAGTCAGACACAAAGTTTATATATTGCATCATTCTGTTTATATGGAACATCAGAATGGATTGTCTATAGACATAAAGTATATTAGTAGTTGCAAAAGGTTGGGGAGAAAAAGAACAGAGTATGACTGCTTAATGGGTATAGGGCTTTATTATATTGAAAATGTTTTGGAACTAGGCAGAGGTAATGGTTGCACAAGACTTGGAATGTACTAAATGCTCCTGAGTTAAACTTGACAAATTTTATGTTATGTGAATTTCACCTCAATGAAAAAGAACAAAGAGTGGATTTGTTGTTGATGAGTTCTGGATATGCAGTAATATTTCACTATTTTTTTCAAGTATCAAATGATCTACAGTTGCTCTTCTTTATTAACAGATTCCATATCTGTGAACACACCTCCATGTAAAATTCATTTGTAACCCCAAAATCAGAACCCATGGCTCATTAGCCAGCATGCACAGCACAGCAAAAAATTCAGTCACCTCACATTCATGTTCCCAGCTGAGACTGAACAAATGAAGACCTATCTTTTTGTATTGGCTCTCATACTCCAACATTCTTTCTTGGTCTTCTTAGTGTCATGTTTGAGCATTTTTGTGCTGTTTTGGATGACTTTGCTGTTTAAAATGGCTTCCAAATGTGATGCTAAAGTATTATCTAGTGTTCCTAAATGCAAGAAGGCTGTGATATGCTTCATGTAGAAAATATCTATGTTAGGTATGCTTCATTCAGACATGAGTTATAATATTGTTGGCCACAAGTTCAAGGCTACTGAATCAACAATATATATTAAAGAATGTAGGAAAAGGAAACCATTGTGCATGGTTGGTGGAAATGTAAATGGGTATAGCTGAATGGGAAAACAGTATGGAGTTTCCTCAAAAAATTAAAAATAAAACTACTATTTGATTCAGAATCTCAGCTCTGGGTATTTAAAGGAAATAAAATCATTATGTCAAAGAGATATCTTTACCCTCATATTCATCAGTATTATTCACATGAGACAAAATAGGGAGACAACCTAAATGTTCAACAACAGAAAAATGGATACAGAAAAAAGGAAGACCTGCCATTTTCAAAAATATGAATGAAACTTGAAGCCATTTGGCTAAAAGAAAGAAGACAGAGGAAGACAAATACTACATGATCACACTTCTTTGTGGAATCAAAAGAAGTCAAACTCATGGAAACAGTCAATTGAGGTTACCAATCTACTGGGAGGAGGTTAGTCAACGGGTGCAAACTTTCAGTTATAAGATGAAAAAGTTCTGGGGATGTCATGTACAGCATGATAACTATAGTTAACAATACTGTATTATAGACTTGAAATTTGCTGAGAGTGGATCTTAAATGTTCCAATACACACTCACACAACACACACACACACACACACACACAGAGGAAAGATAGCTATTATGAGTAGTTGGATGTGTTAACTAACTTTGTTGTGGTAATCATTACCCAATATACACAAATATCAAATTATCACATTGTACACCTTAAAATTACACAATGTTATTTGTCAAATTTACCCCAATAAAGCTAGGAACCCCCCCAATATATATTAAAGAAAGCATCCTTACACAGAAACAAACATAAAACAAAAACACAGTTAAGTATTGATCAGTTGGTGAAAATGTGAAAGAGGCTGGCAGGTACCTAAACCTATGTCTCCCTAGAACCATGGTTGATTTTTCATTCATTCAGTGTTTGAGCTGATTTTACAGAACATAATACTATGAATAATGAGAATCAACTTATATAAAAACAAATGTACATATGTCAGTAAATACTGGTGCATAGTAAAAAAGCAAAACAGCATTTTTTCTTATAAATAAAAATTCATACTTATGCTCCTATAAAAAGGGGGTAATGAATTTTAGTCATAATTTTAATTTCTATGCAGATGATCTCAGAACATGCATATAAACAAATAGCTTTGTAAAAATGGTACAAAGCACATAGGAAATAAGAAATTTGTAAGATTTTCTGACTCATGCTATATCATGCACTAAGAGCAAATATTTTATATTTCTTTTAATATTAATACACAATAGAAAACACAAAAATATGAATGCACTCTAATATATACTGCTGTTTCAATAAAATATCACTATATAGCAAGAAGGAAAAATGTAAAAATGTATCTGTCATAAAGTATAACAATCTTCAACCTCAAAACCTAGAAATTACCATCTTCAAAGCCAGGTAACTCATTATTCCCCAAACTTCATGTTCCAATGTTTAGGCTTGAATCTCATCAATTCTCTTCATTGCTGGCATCCACCATATTAGAAATTGAGGCATCTCTATTCAAATAGTAAAACATGCTCACTACCAAGAAGGGCATTATTGTTTGCACATTTCTGAGATAATTTCACCTTGTCCTTTATTTTACAAGATCTCATAAAATTTTAATGTACAGAGATGAAGGTTTCTCCTTCCTGTCAACAGCACTTAAAACTCCCAAAGCCTATAACTGACATCAATTCTCCAACTTCACCTGAACCCTTTAAATATTTTTTTTTAATAAAGATGCCTAAAAGTTGCAACAGACTGGTAGTCTGGAATCAGAGAGAAATGGGTTTTCAGTGGTCCCATGTTCCTGTAAAACTTTAGTTACATGAATCTCCAATGGATTCAGGAACAAAACCGGCAATTTCTTGCTATACTTGGTCTTTTCTGCATACATACTATATTATTTCTCCTTAGAATTTAGAGGGTCATGGTGTTGATAAAATGGATGGGAGGGAGGGAGGAAGGAGGGGAAGGGGCAAGGAAGGAAGGGAGGGAGCGAGAAGAAGAAAGAAAGAAGGAAAGAAAGAGAGAGAGTTAAAGAGAGAAAGAAAAGGAGAGGAAAGAAAAGAAAGTCAATATTCTGGTGTTTTGCTTGTACTCTTAATTGGCAAATTGAAATTGCCAAGGTTCTATACTAACTTCCACTTTGAAATTTTTCTTCTATTGTGGCCTCTTATAATTCTTGCAGGGAGATCATGTTTGATGTATCGAGTGCCTTATAGCTTTCCTTTTTCTCCAAGTCCTTAATATTTCTTAGTTCTGCAGCCTTATTTCCCCACCTTTTCATGAGGTCTTATCATTTGTTGTGAATCCAAGGTTTGGCAATGTCTCTGTGGTTTCCAAGTTGAGTAATGGTAATATTAAATTTAAATTCTAGGGACGCCTGGGTGGCTCAGTTGGTTGAGCAGCTGCCTTCGGCTCAGGTCATGATCCCAGCATCCTGGGATTGAGTCCCACATCGGGCTCCTTGCTTGGCGGGGAGCCTGCTTCTCCCTCTGCCTCTGCCTGCCACTCTGTCTGCCTGTGCTTGCTCTCACTTCTCTCTCTATGACAAATGAGTAAATAAATAAAACTTTAAAAAAAAAAAAAAAAAAAAATTTAAATTCTATACGATAAGGATAAATAATGAAATTCTGTACCTCAGATCAACTTTGCAACCTGTAATTTCTAATTTTTCATAACTAATTATAATGAATTCTTGACTTTCTTTTGTTTTTATGTCTCTTTTTTTGGGGGTTGCTATTCTCCAACACTAGAGAGTAGAATTATTGTTATATATGAGTTTTTTCATCCCCTCACTAAGACTTACATCCATAAAATGTTGCAAAACAATTTTTAAATAGGTTTGGAGAAGAGGCCATTGTGTAAATATGTGTAAAATTGGAACATAATTAACCTCGTAAGATAGTAGTAAGAATAAAATGTGATGGCTAAAATGTTTTAAATTGATATATATCCCACAAATGAGATCTATTTCCATGAAATTATGACTAAGATTTTATCTTATATTTAGCCAGTATCTTTACCCACAAAAAAAGTGAGAAAAAAGTTCCACAACACTGGGGTACCTGGGTGGCTCAGGGGGTAAAGGCCTCTGCCTTCCACTCAGGTCATGATACCAGGGTCCTGGGATAAAGCCCCCCATCGGGCTCCCTGTTCAGCAGGGAGACTTCTTCCCCACCCCTCTTCTCTGCCTGTCTCTCTGCCTACTTGTGATCTCTTTCTGTCAAATAAATAAATAAAATCTTTTAAAAAATTTAAGAAATAGACAGTCTCTTCAACAAATGGGGTTGGGAAAATTGGACAGCCACATGCAGAAAAATCAAACTGGACCATTTCCTTACATCACACACAAAAATAGACTCAAAATGGATGAAGGACATCAATGTGAGAAAGGAATCCATCAAAATCCTTGCTCAGTGGGGAGCCTGCTTCCCCCTCTCTCTCTGTCTGCCTCTCTGCCTACTTGTGGTCTCTCTATCTCTCTGTCAAATAGATAAATAAATAAAATCTTTAAAAAAAAAATTTCCACAACGTTCATCTGTCTGGTTTCCTCTTCACTCTACATCTTGGGTACTCATGTATGCCAGTTCTTAAGAACAATTTAATCAGGACTCCTGAGTTTGGACCCAAGCACTTATAGTGGGAAAAGCTCTCCAAATTATCAGAGTGCACAATGACAACTTAATGTTGAGTTGAAAAATAATTGGTGAAGATCTTCCAGGACAATTTTAGGCAACAACAGTCATACCAGAAACCTTCATCTTCTGTGTGAGTTTAATTAGAATGTTTTCTTTTCTTTTTTTAATTTTTTATTTTTTATAAACATATATTTTTATCCCCAGAGGTACAGGTCTGTGAATCACCAGGTTTACACACTTCACAACTCTCACCAAAGCACATAATTAGAATGTTTTCAATGTCTCATTTTAAATATAATAATAGTCTATAATTTTAGATATTCTCAAATTATGAAAGTACCCTTCTATTCTTTCTTTTTTTTAAATTTTTTATTGTTTATAAACATATATTTTTATCCCCAGGGAGTACCCTTCTATTCTTAACAAAGAACTTTTCTGTATTCAGAAATTGATATATTTTTTAATCCAGACAGCTGCTTTAAATGTCTTACTTTCCTCTGTCCCATTTGATGTTTTTATCCTGAATTCTACTTGGATCTTTATCTTATTTTTATGTATATCAATATCTTACATATTCATCCTATTACTTTTTATCATGCCATATTATTTTGCCTTAAGCTTTGTTTATAAAAGGCATGGCTTGCTAGGCATAACTTGCTTTAAGGTATCTTAAAGCAAGCTTCGGCCTTGAAGTCTAGAAAACTAGGTTTGTATCGTTTCTTTTGCAATTCCAATTATAAACTGTTTTCACCTTGGGCAAGTAATTTAACCTTTCTAGAATGAGACCTCTTATCTTTAAAATGGGGGTGATACTACCATGTATCTATCTATTAAATAGAACATTTTACTGAAAACAGTTTGTAAACTGTAGAGTTCTAGGTAAATGATAAAATGACAGACGCCTTGTAAGTTTAAGAATTAGGACTAAAACCCAGGTCCTCTAATTCCTAGAGCAATGTATTTTCCACTCATTCTTATAATTTTAAAACAATGTGCTAAAGTAGGCTTTTGGGAAGCCATGGATTTCTCTGTCATTATAGACCAAGTTAATCCTTCTCAACAATGGCTAAAAGGAAGAAGAAAAAACATGGAGACAAGAAGCCATATTCTATTTCTGTATGCATTTGTCTCTCCATGAATTTGTCTTTCAATTTCTTCCCAAAGCCCAAACAAGCTACAGGCAAGTTTCCTACAGCATCTGTGATTAGCTAAACAGAGAATATGAAACAAATTAAATAATGTCACCATGACAACCAATGAAGCTACGTGGTACTCATCCACACTTTTACTGTATATGTTTGGTAAAAACTTGACCTAGAAATGTTCATGCAATGAAATTTTTGAATTATTATTTCTACTTCCTTCTTTTCTTTTTTTTTAAGATTTTATTTACTTACTTGACAGAAAGATACAGCAAGAGAGAGAACAGGGGGAGTGGGTGGGAGAAACAGGCTTCCCACAGAGCTAGGAGCCCAATGCAGGGCTCAATCCCAGGACCCTGAGACCATGACATGAGCTGAAGGCAGACACTTAATGACTGAGCCATCCAGGAGCCCCAAATTGTACTTCCTTCTTAAACCATTTTCATTATGTTTTCTGTAAGGTCTCTTTCTTACAGTTTAAATTTACACAAGAAGTAGAAAAATTATTGTGTTGTAATAAAATTAAGCAAAGCAGAACCACAGAACTTAAAAAAGGAATGTTCCTCTCTTCCTGCCTACACCAAGATATTGCTTTCCCAGAGTAGTTGCCATTAATAGTTTCATGTGTATATCCTTCTAGAGCTTTTATTAGGCATATGTAAATATACATACAAAGACATTCCCATTTTTTAAAAAGATTTTATTTATTTATTTTAACAAGAGAAAGAGTACAAGTGGGCAGAGGGAGAGGGAGAGAAGCAGACTCCCTGCTGAATGCAAAGCCCAATGTAGGGTTCGATCTCGATCATGACCTGAGCTGAAATCAAAAGAGCTGGATACTTAACCAACTGAGCCACGCAGACACTCCTACACACTTGAATTTTTTAATGCATTCACATTGTGTGTGTGTGTGTGTGTGTGTGTGTGTGTGTTATTTATTTATTTATTTATTTATTTATTCATTTATTTTTAAGAGTAGATTTCCCAAAGGCGAAACTACTGAGGACAAAAACATATGTATTATTTTATTTAAAAAACATAAACAGATTTTTTAAATGTATCTAAACAAATGAGAGTAAGGATAAGAATGGAGAGGGGTAGGGAAAAAAGCAACTTTTTCAGTTATTAAAGGTCTCTTAAGAGTTCCTTTGAAGCCAAACGCACCATCCTTTCTGCATTTCTGCTAGCCAGTAGTGTCTGTATTCTTCCTTAAGCTAACTCAAATATAGTTTTGCACTTGCAGCTGAAATGTATCTAACTAGTAACAATCTACAGGGAAAGGAGGTCAAGTCCATGGTTCTAGGAAGCCACAATCAGTGGACTCTTTCCCCTCACTTTTTGCTCCAGGTTCATTTCCTTGGTATTATCCTTGAGGTTAGGTAAAGGCACTCTTCAGTTTTGTACTACTATTCACCTAGGCTGCTGCCTTTTGATGTGAGTGACTACAGCTCACTGCCTGCTACTTTGAGAATTCACTCTAGAACTCTCTTCTAGGCACAATTACCTTAGATATCACATTTTATCACAAAATACCACCTTGCACTTTCAGTTTTCACAAAGATTATTAATTCTAACCTTTCTTTCAGCATTTACACATGCTCTGTCTCTCCTCAGGGCTTAGACCCAACTTAGTGATGCATCTGGCCAGAAGACCAATCATTAATGCATAATTCTGTACTCCAAAGTTTCTCCCATTGTTTTCCCAGGATACCCTTCTTCTACCAAAGCTTTCCTTGCTCTGTCCAGTGATTCTCTAACCTCCAAACCAGTCTGGTTGACGCAGACATTGTGCAACATTTTAAAGTTTTTGTTGCCTCAATAAATGTCACTAAACATATTTTTTCCAAACGATAACCTTCAAAAGGAATAAAGCTCATAGATCCATTATGTGTCATTCTCAACAGTAAGACAATGACATTTGCCTAACATAAACTTGGATGACAGATTTACTCTGTCATCACAAGTATGGACATATATTAAGTTTATGCACTGATTCGAATTGATAATGGTACAGCTGTCAGTAGGAGACACAAACTCAAAAATGACCATTGGAGAAAATAACCATAAAGGCTATTCTTATAAAAAAATTATGACTCTGACAAATATATTCAGATAAGTTTAGTGGTTATTCATTTACATATCTGACATACATTCAGAATACTTAATGCATTTCTTCAGGGTATGATGCATAATATTAAAAAACTATACCAACATTATGTTCATTTATTCAATTTAATTTTATCCAATATCAACAGAAACTTGGAAGAATTTGCTGAAATTATAACATGTCTAATTAAACATCGTCACTATTGCTTCATTCTAAAACATGTGAGACTTTTTTGGCTATTTGAGGTTATTTGGTTTTCCAGGACTTTTAGGATTGTTTCTTCTATTTCTGTAAAAAACACTTTTAGAACTGTGATAGAGATTATTAAAACAGTAGACTTTAAGTGATTTTACCACACACAAAAAAAGTAATTATGTGGGATAATCATTGTGTTAATCAACTTGGTTGTGGTAATCATTCTCTCTCTCTCTCTCTCTCTATATATATATATATAATGTATATATTATATGTATATATAATGTGTATATAAATCATCATGTGTGTGGGTGTGTGCATGTATAAATCATCACATTTTACACCTTAAAAAATCACATCATGCAATCTAAATATATATAACTTTTGTTTGGGAATCACATTCAATAAATTAGGAAAAAATAAAATGTAGGTGAGACTCCACTGTCCCAACTTCAAAATATTTAAATCATCAAAATATTTAAACTGACATCAAAATATTTAAAGGAAAATACTTTAATTAAATCCTTAATTTAAAAATAACTGACTAGCTGCAATGATGGCCATGTGTGCAGTATTTTCCCAGGCACAATCTGTGCCCGGTTTTGGTCTCACATGAATTCTGTGATTGGTTGAATCACAAGATTGTCACTAATAAAACTGAAAATCAGAATGATGAGAATGTTTGCTACCTCTCTCAGTATGACACAGGGCTGAGAGGTGCAGAATGGATGACTCAACCTGTTTTTTTCAGGCAACATCTTTTGGTTAGGAAAAATATGAAATAATATGAAAAGAAGCTGATTTGATTACAGACCAATCACAAAAGTGACTTAGGAGATGTCTAAGAAACAGGGTCTATAAAACTAATAGAATCACTAAAGAAAATAAATTCTAGGTATAGTAATTAGGGTTAAGCAAAGTATCTCTGAGGAATAACAGTTCTCATGTGGACAATCTCATAACATTGCTCCACCAGGTTTTGAAAACTTTATGCCTTTATGCCTATTACCAAGCTCAAAACGTGATTTTGAGGATACTAAGGAAGAGCTACTAAAGGGACAAGTATATCTATGGTGAGTGTTTTATTAAGTTCCCAGAGTAAAGCGTATATAGAAAGTTGAAGAGGGCGCCTGGGTGGCTCAGTGGGTTAAGCCGCTGCCTTCGGCTCAGGTCATGATCTCAGGGTCCTGAGATCGAGTCCCGCATCAGGCTCTCTGCTCAGCAGGAGCCTGCTTCCCTTCCTCTCTCTCTGCCTGCCTCTCTGCCTACTGTGATCTCTCTCTGTCAAATAAATAAATAAAATCTTTAAAAAAAAAAAAAAAAAAAAAGAAAGTTGAAGAGAATATAACCCATTTTGGCATTAGAACATAAAATACATCATTAACACAAACCTGCACAAACCTGCTCATATCCATAGATAATTACACATCTATACAAATACATATGTCCACACTAATGTGTTTATTATAGAGCAAAATATAAGTATAAAATTATCAAAATGTAATCTTTTACAGGATTTCTATATCTGGCAGAAACAGACCAATTTGTGACAGAATGATCCTTACAACCACACAAGTGCGCACACGTGCACACACACACACACACACACACAGAGAGAGAAATAAAATTTAAAAAACCATCTATGTAAAACATTAGGAAGCTACCATTGCAGGCAGAATAACTTCCTGATGAACAAAGAACTCATTAACATAATAACCTCCCAACATTATTTTTCTCCTCATTTCAAATGCAGGAATTAAGCTATCAGCAGTGTCATGGATTGGGGGAAAAATAATATTGATAGAGCCTAATAAAGTAAAGTAGCCTAAGTAAATATCTCAGCTTTAAGTTGAAACCCATAAAGAACAGTAACAGAGTATTATAAACCATAAATATAGCAAGTCTCAAAAATATTGGAAGTCAAGTTGAATTAATTCAATCCAAGAGAATACGGTAATCTCCTTCTATAGAAAAATCTAAAGAAAATAACCTATAGAAATAGACAGTATCATCCAAAGTCTTAACAATTTTTATACATTTGACTAGTATTTAATAAAAAATTACCAGAATACGGGCACCTGGGTGGCTCAGTGGGTTAAAGCCTCTGCCTTCAGCTCAGGTCATGATCCCAGGGTCCTGGGATCAAGCCCCACGTTGGGCTCTCTGCTCCACAAAGAGCCTGCTTCCTCCTCTCTCTCTCTGCCTACTTCTGATCTCTGTCTGTCAAATAAATAAGTAAAATCTTTAAAAAAATAAAAAATAAAAATACTGTTTCTTATATAAAATAGGTATAAAAGAATAATTTAAAATAATAAAAAAATAAAAAGAGATTAGCTTTTGTTTATTTTATTTTCCTTTTCAGGGATGATGCCTTACTTAAAACTACCAACTAAACAATGCTTTTCAAACTTTAATGCGCTTACAGTGTACCCAGAAACCTTGTTAAAGTGTACATTATAATCCAGTAGGTATGGAGTGTGGCCTGAGATTCTAGGTTCCTTATAAACTCCTAGGTTAGGCTGATGCTGCTCGTCCTTGAGTCACACTAGTAGGAATGTCACAAAGAACCAGGATTTGAAAGTCTAAGTAGAAAATATCAGAGGACATGCTGTTATTGTTACTTCTCAAATGATCCAAGGGCTTTGTTCCTTAGAGAATTTTTTTTTAAATCAATATTTAATAATCTAACAATTATTGCTCATTAATGCCTTTGATGGAACTAACTGAAGGAATACCTATATGTTTCTTGTTTTCTTCACTAAATGCTTAAGAAGTTGGATCCCTGGGTGGCTCAGCCAGTGAAGTGACCAACTCTTCAATTTCAGCTCAGAAGATGATCTCAGGTCATAAGATTGAGTCCCATGTCGGGCTCCTCATTCAGTGCTCTCTGCTTAAGATTTCCTCCCTCTCCCTCTGCCCCTACTTACACACAAACTCTCCAAAACAACAACAACAACAAATTTAAATGTTTAAGTAGCAAACATTCAAAATACTCTAAGATGGGAAAAAGAAGTCATATATGATTGCTTTCTAAGATGGTTCCTACCTCCTTTAATACTATATTACATGGGTAACCTGAGAATTGAATTCCTAATAAAATACACATCTATCTATATTGATATCATCCATATCCATATCTATATAGGTAGCTACCTGCCAAACAATGGTGACAGTTTTTTATACTAGAATATGAAATATTTTTTGATGAAAGATGAACATTAAGTATGACATGTTACAAGTTACTTTCTTTTATATATAAAATATATTTTGTTAATTTTTATGACAGCTAGTTAAATTTCAGGTAAGGAAATACCAAAAGACCTCATAATTAGGCACTACAGCTTCTTACATTCTTCAGAAAAATATTAACAGAACTCAATTCAGAAACAAAATTATACTAAAACATTTCAAAATGCATAGAGGAAAAGAAGTATTAGAAAATGAAAGCAGGTCATAAATGCTTCAACAAAGTAGAAACCATTTATGGTCTAACACTACAAAGACCAAAAGTGTGATTTAACCCCACTGATTACAGATTCTAGGCAACTATTATAATCACTAAAAGCTAAGAAATCCTAGGGTTCCTTTGCAAATAGTCTATAACTCATTGTGCTTTATTTCAAACTACAGAACAAAGAAAGAAGGGGGAAAAAAAAACCTTCTGCAAAATGACAATCCTAAAGTAAAACACTTTCAGCTTAGTATAGAGGCTTCATGACTGATATGGTATCCAAGGCAACATAGGTAATAAATAAATGGTAAAATTTAAAGTGAACCATCACAGAAAAATGCAGAATCTTAAACTACACACAAGGGTCTATATTAGCAAGCAGTTTTTAGCTAACTCTAGAATTTCTAAAACACACAAAATGTCAAAAATATATTATAAAAAGATCTACTTCTAAATAGTTTACATAATAATCCATTATATATTTCTACAAAAAATGTAATCAATAATAATTTTATGAGCCTAGTTATACATATAATACATGTGGACAGTGCATTACTGGAAGAAAAATGTCTAAAATTTTCACTGGATTGACCTTATTTGGAAAAAGTATGCATATGAAAATTCTATTTATGATGTAATATAGTTATAATTCATAAGTAACAGTTACTATAGTTATTCTGGCATTATTTTAGTTATTCTAGATACTATGTTCATGTTTCCACTGTACATATTGTGTATTATTGAATTTATCCATTATTTTGATAAAGATTTGTTTATATGTTTGGGGTGTGTAGGTGGCTCAGTTGGTTAAACGTCTGCCTTCTGCCCAGCTCATGATCCCAGGGTCCTGGGATCAAGTCCTGCATCAGGCCCCCTGTTCGGTAAGAAGCCTGCTTCTCCCTGTCCCTCTGCCCCTGCCCCTCAACTCTTATTCTCTCTTGTTTGCTCTGCTCTCTCTCTCTCAAATATATTTTTTTAATCTTTTTTTTTTTTTAAGATTTTATTTACACAGCGAGAGAGGGAACACAAGCAGGAGGAGGGGAAGAGGGAGAAGCAGGCTTCCTGATGAACAGGGAGCCCAGTGCAGGGCTCCATTCCAGGACCCTGGGATCATGACCTGAGCTGAAGGCAGTTGCTTAACACCTGAACCCCCAGGTTCCCAGATTTTTAAAAAATCTTTAAAAAAAAAAAACCTTTTTTTGTTTATATGTTTGTTTCTGTCACTCCTTTGTGAACACTTCAAAGGCATGGATCATATCTTTTTCATCTTTGTATCTCCCCATTAGCATTAGTTCCCCAAAATGTTAAATAAATATATGATCACTTTAGAGTCTTTTATGGTTAGAAATGATACTTTGATACCCATTAAAATAATTTTCAAGTTATTAAGAAACATATCCATTTTAATGTGAGCATCAGTAAGTCAATGGCTTCTCACTTCAGGAATTCAGAACTCTTTCCCTTTCATTTAGAAATATGGATAAATTCTCATACCATCCTACCCATTCAATCTTATAGTCAAAAGATAAAGCAGTTGCCTACAAGGACCTGCTCCCTCTCTCCTGCTGTCATCTAATAAAAAAGTTGTTTATCTTTTTTTTTTAAGATTTTATTTATTCATTTATTTGACAGATAGAGATCACAAGTAGGCAAAGAGGCAGGCAGAGAGAAGAGGGGGGGAGCAGGCTCCCCGACGAGCAGAGAGCCCAATGAGGGGCTCAACACCAGGACTCTGGGATCATGACCTGAGCCGAAGGCAGAGGCTTTAACTCAGTGAGCTACCCAGGTGCCCCAAAAGTTGTATCCTTTAATAAAAATTTATTTTTCAAGATGTACTCTGTGTCTGACACTGGGAAAATATATGAAATACATAAAGTTTGAACTCTGCAAACTTTGTTTACTATGCAGTTGGAAAGAATTGATGTATAACTAATTATTTTAAAAAGAGCTATTCTATACATTGAAAGTGCTTGAAATATGCCCAGGAATCATTTTCTTGATTTAATCAGCTATTTTATTGCAGAACTAATAATCTTTCATTTGTAATTACTCATCTTGGAAAATTATTCCAATAACACTACCACTGTTCAAATACAACTGAAATTCATCCCTTGCTATTATCTTTACAGATTTTTTCAAACTATACACAGAAGCCAGTTTTACTACTTTATAATTTAAGTAACTCAAATTCCGGTTTGGATATCCACAACTCATGCAGCTTCTTCTCTTCTATGTGTACTACTAACCAAAATCAAATTAAGTGAATATTAATATTTAATGATTATCTCTATTAAAATAGCCTGAGCCCCATCCTATATATAGGGAAAATCTAACTTCAATATTTTTCTCATAATTCAATTCTCTGCTTATGATGAATTATTATTCTTGTTCTTATTCCTCTTCTATGGTTATAACCTTCTATTTAATCACCTGGACACAGAGTAGCTCACATTCCTTTTCCTTGATAAAAAATAAATAAATAAAATAAAAAACAGACAAACAACCTTATAGGTACTAGTGTGTAATAGGCTTCATTATAGCTTAGAGAATAAAGTAAAGAGGTTATTTCACAGCAAGTGACACTAAACAGTAAACATTAGACCACCACTAGAAATTTTTCAGTCAGTTTTAACAGGGAGTATATTCTCATTGCAAAAAGTACAAAAGGATGTGGAGAGAAAACAACTCCTCCCAACTAGTCCTCTAGTTTCTTTCTCCTATGGCAATCACTGCTGCTGATTTCTTGTTTTATCTTCCAGAAATAGTCCTCATTAGGAGGATTTTCACCGCCTAGTCCTCTCTTTGATAGCCGATGGAAGACCCCATCTTCCTCTGCCATAACTTTCTTAAAATAATAAATGGGTAATTTTATTTTTTTAACTGAAACTGTTTGAATTACATTACAGGGAGAAAAAGTTTCTCAAGATGAACCAGTGTCAAGACTGAAATCATTTACAACTCAGCAACTTTTTCTTTTAAATTTATGTATTGTGGTAAAATGCACATAATGCAAAATATGATATTTTAAAGTATACACTTTGGTGTAACACAATGCAAAATTTGCTATTTTAAAGTATACAGTTCAGCGGTGTCAAATATACTCACAATGTTGTACAACCATCACCACTACCTGCTTCTAGAACTTTTTCATCACTCCAAATAGAAAACCACAGCTATTGAGCAATCACTCCCCATCTTCCTCCCCTACAGCCTTGGCAACCACAAACTGGCTTTCTTCTCTGTGGACTCGCCTATTACAGATATTCCATATAGATGGAATTATACCTATGTGGCCTTTTGAATCTGGTTTCTTTTACTTGGAACATTTTCAAGGTTCATCCATGTTACAGCACATATCAGTACTTGATTCTTTTTCATGGTTGAATAATATTTCATTGTGTGGCTCCATCACATCCTGTTTACCCATACATCCACTGATGGGCATTTGGATTGTTTCTATTTTGTCCTATTGTGAATAGTTCTGCTATGAACATTTGTATACACATTTTTCTTTGAAAACCTGTTTCTAATTCTTTTTTGTATATGTATAGGAACATAAATGCTAAGTCATTTGGTAATTCTAACTTGTTGAACCCTGTCTCATAACTTCTTGATGTCATCCTTCCTTACAAAATTTTCTTGGACATTAAACCCTATCTTTTCCTTTAGTTTAATGTGAAAAAATCCCAAATTCACCTCATCTTCTTGGGCAGAGGAGTTCAGTCCTACCTTAATATCTTTATCTCCTTTCTGATAATAAAATGAGCCCATCTTGACTAACCCTAATTGTCTAACAAATGGTTAGCTAACAATAAGATTGTTCTGTGCCTTAAAAAAAAAAAATAGCACTTTTCTGATATAGTAAAAAACCAGCCTCACCAACTATATTCACTAGCTATATTCACCATGATTAAATACCGAACAGAATTAGTGTTTCTCCATGGCACAAGGTTTCCTAACATAAACTGAGTAGTATACAATTGATTAAGAAATGTTATCCAAATCACACTGACTGGCTTTGGTTATGCCATGGTCGCATAGTAGAAACTAGATTTGAAAATGCAGGATACTACATTATGCCAGAATCGACAGATAATTTAGGTCATGAGGAAGGTGTAGTAAGTTCAAAAGGCAGAAATTTCACTGGACATATTGCCTGATTATAGCTCACCAAAAAACATAAACTAATAATATCAATTTAAGCCACAAAAATACATCTTTTAAATTAAAAAGAATTCTCCAAAATGATGCTGGGTCAAGTGAAAATACATTAAGAAGAAGATAGCACCAATTTTTTTTTAATCAATAAAAATAAAAGAGGGAGACAAACCATGAGAGACTCTGGACTCTGGGGAAATAAACTAAGGGTTATAGAAGAATGGGGATTGGGGGGGAAGGGGTAACCAGATGATGGGTACTGGGGAGGGCACATGTTATGATGAGCCCTGGGTGTTATACACAACTAATTAATTGTTGGACAATACATCAAAACTAATGATGTAATATATGTTAGCTAACTGAACATAATAATAAAAAAAGAACACAATATATCAAAGGCCAAGTAGGAGGACAATGGTATGTTCAAATATAAATGCCTTGAGTTATAGGTATTTATTATTGAGATGCATAGGAGAATAATAAAATAAACTCAGCTTCCAACTTCAACTTTTATAAAGATTCAAAGAATCAATCCTAATGGAAACTAGGGGAAAGAATTTCTAAAAATTACAACAGAAATACACACACACACAGTGGAATTAATAAATCTAAAAGCTAGTCTTTTGAAAATTTAATAAAATGCTGAAACTACAAACAAATCAATCAAGAACAGAAACAAAACCTAAGAACTAATCACATAATGGAAGAAAAAACATTACAAAATAAAATGTTTTAAAATTGTCACTACACAGTAAATGATTTACTAAAAACAAATTGCCAATGCTGACTAAAAAAATGAAGTAGAAATCAAAAGACAACTGATGATCCCAAAACTGATGTCTTTCCATAGGGTTTGATGTAATTCACCTTAAGTTCATGTTCTTTGTAGAAAGCACTAACTAAAGAACATCTACAAAAATTTGAAGAGCCAAGTGGAAACACTGTACCCAAAATGTCTGATATCAAGATATCAGAAGTTAAGGCAGTATGGTACTAATGACACAGGGACAGACAACAGAACGGAACAAACTAGAGAGCTCAAAAGTTCCTACTCAAATATGGAACTTGCTTTATATCAGAAGTGGCTATGCGTATTGAAAGAAATGCAGGCTAGTCAATAAATAGTAATTACTAGAGTAATTAGTTATCTGTATGGAAAAGTATGGATTCCTAAATCATATTCTACACAGAAGCTAATTCCAGGCTATAAAATACCCAATGCTTAAAGCACTTTTAGAAGAAAATATAGAGAAATGTCCATATGAAGAAAATAGTAAGCAAGGATTTCCTAAGCCAGACACTAAAAACACAAACTAGAAAGAATAGTTCAATTCAACTCCATTAAACTTTAAAACTTTTGTTCAACACTATAATCAAAAGAAAAAGACAAGCCACAGATTAGGAAAATACAAATTTAATGTTTATATGAGAAGGAGTCATAACTAAAATTGATAAATGTCTACATGTCAGTAAGAAGACATGTGGGGAGAGAATATGAATTCACAGAATAAAGAAACCTGTATGGCCAAAGTATACCTGAAAAGATGCTCAACTCACTAGTAATCTGGTCAATGTAATTTAAAGCACCTTTTCCCCCCTATTAAATAGACAAAAATGTGTACGTGGGACAATACTTAGAATTTTCAAGGGCGTGGAAGGAGGAACTCTCATCTTCTGCTGGTGGGATATGAATTGCATAGTCGCTTTGAAGAGAAATTTAATAATATGAAATGCAGGTAAAGATGCTCACACTTTGCTCCAGTATGCTAGACATACACTCTGGGGAAACTCTCACATATACCTACCAGGTATCTTCACGTCAGCATCAATTATGACAGAAAAAAGAGAGGAAACACGTGAGGTCCATCAACAAGGAGATGAATAAGTATTTTATAAGTATACCAGTTAGATACCAGTTAAATTAAATAAGCTATAATGAAATATTATATATATACATATTATATATATATGATCCTTATATCTATATGCCATAATATGGATGAAAAAAGCAAGCTGCAAAATGACAGGCAGAATCAAATTTAAAAATATGAATAACAATGCTATTAATAATGTATGGATACATACATATGTTGTAAGAGTTTAAAGGGACTTACAGAGACAAACATCACTTTGAGAACAGTAGGCCTTAGTACCCTGCAGGGCAGGGTAGATGGGGGCTGCAAATGTGGCTGTAGTATTTTGCTTAAAAATGCTTCGAAATGAATATGGCAACATGTTAAGATTTTATTTAGCTGGATAGTAGGAATATTTGTTATTCACCTAACTTCCATATATTTGACATAGTTCAAAATTAAGGAAAATATAGACATATACACATACAAAGACAACTGATGACTAAACTGAGAACATATTCAAACAACTATTACTAAAATTGTTTCACTAGAAACATGGTCATTAAATCCGTGAGTCAAGTAACAATACTTAGTATCACTATCATACAATATTGTTTAGAAGCAATGATCAGTACAGTAAGACATAAAGCAAAAATAAAGTGCATGCAGGTGGGGCACCTGGGTGGCTCAGTGGGTTAAAGCCTCTGCCTTCGGCTCAAGTCATGATCCCAGGGTCCTGGGATTGAGCCTCGCATCAGTCTCTCTGCTAAGTAGGAATCCTGCTTCTCCCTCTGCCTCTACTCCCTGCTTGTGTTCTCTCTCTCTCTAAAATAAATAATAAAATCTTAAATAAGTGCATGTGAGAAAAAAAAAAGACAAAAATACATTTGCCACTGATGTCACTGTATTTCCAGAAAACTTGAGGGCATCATCCAAAATTATATTAATTAATAAACTAGTATAGAAAGTACTCCTGCTCCATTCAAGGGAAATCCCACTCTGTTTCATTGTTTTATTATTTATTATTCTTCACTACTGGGATCATTAATAGTCTATACACTGTGCTAAAAATAAACATACTTAAAATGTTTTGGGGTCATCCAAAATGGTACACAACTTAAATTTCTTTTATGTAATATTCCTCTAGTGAGAAACTATTATATGAAATAAACTGGTGATTGTATTTTTGCAGCTATATTGCAGAAACAGCCCTTCTTATCATGTATTTCTTTAGTATCATTTTGGGTGAAAATGTCATTATACAAAAAAGAAGTCATTCAAAAAGTGCCATAACTTTCCAAGAACCTTTATGTGAAAAGTCATAAACTGAACAGGAGTGATGTGAAGCAAGTCTGTGTGGACAAGCAAACATGCCCCATGCCACTAGCCAGTTCCTCTACCTCTCATTTAGGAACTCACCTTCCATCAACCTTTAGTCTTTCTTATACTGATTTCTAACTTAATTGCCTTGTAGTTAAAGAATGTTGTTTGTGATATAAATTATTTGAAATTCGTTGAAACTTGTTCTATAAATCCACAATGTGGTTAGTTTCTGCCAATGTTTCATGTGTACATGAGGAAAAAAAAAATGTGTATATTCTCTAACTGTTGGATGCAGTGTTCTGTATGTGATTATTTCATCATGCTTGGTAATTGCATCAAATTTCTGAAGACTACTACTCTTTTGCAAATCTGGAGGTCTTCTGATGGTATCTTCTGTTTCATATTTTTTATTATATCTATGGTCATTTTTATTATTTCAAAATTACTTATTTTATAATTGATATCCAGAAAAACCCATTACTTTAAGTTAATTGTATTCTAAATATGCTATTTGTTGTCTCCAATGTCTACAGCTAATTAATGATTGTTTCCTTTTGTATATTTAATTTTAGATTGTAAACTCATGTTTGATGAAATTTCATCAGTGGAAAACTTAAAGGACCTAAGTTAGAGTGAATTCCCTAGAGAGATTTTATATTTGCTTTTTCTAGGTATTACCAGTATTGTCAATCAAGACCCATTTTTAAATATTAATGTTTATTTTTTGCTAAGATCACAGGAGTATATAAATCCAAGTACAAATCTTGTGAAGACAGAACTATAGTGACAAATCATTACAGCAGGATTTCTTTAAAATGCCTCCAAAGAAAAAGCCAAGATAGGCCAGCTTGCCTATCAGCTTATTAGCCAGGGGCAGACATATATAAGGATGTAGTCTCTTAAGAAATCTAACTTTGAGGGGTGCCTGGGTGGCTCAGTGGATTAAAGACTCTGCCTTCAGCTCGGGTCATGATCCCAGGGTCCTGGGATGGAGCTCTGCTCAGCAGGGAGCCTGCTTCCTCTCTCTCTCTGCCTGCTTCTCTGCCTACTTGTGATCTCTGTCTGTCAAATAAATAAATAAATAAAATCTTTAAAAAAAAAAAAAGAACTCTAATTTTGAATGTTTTAATTTGAACTCCCCCTTTTTTAGGAGCCTTAAGTCTTAAGTCCACCTTCATGCAGCCCTTATGACCCAGGTCTCCTGATCACTAAGATTTATAATACTCCCTACAAATTCAGCAGAACAGCCTCTATTCAGAATTTTTTTTTTCTATTTTCATTTTAATTTTCAAGTTCCTCTTTATCTTTGGCCCCAGTAAATCTCATGTATTTCTTCTGGGCTTAGTTTTGCATTTAAAGAATATAAGTCATGTATTATCCAACATCTTCATATATTTTTGTTAAAGCTATTTAAGAATATTTTATCTACCTGGCACTGATGAAAATACACCAAATATTACTTTCTTATATTCTATCTTCCTTCTCTCATATTCTTGCTTCCCCAGAAGAACCCCTGAGAATTCTCGACCCTTTGAACACATGTGGATCAGAACAAGCTGTTCTTGCAGAGAAATCTCCTTCTGATTACAAATATACACCTTCATATGAGAGGTTAATCAAACACAACCAACAACAAAAAAGAGAGCAGAAAGTGAATAATTTCTTTTTCTTTCTGCTCATAAGCCTGCTCTATCTCTCTAATGTTATGAAGAATAAGACATTTTGCTATTTTAAGCCAAAGGCAAATCTAAAAATCCTCTGGGTCTCTCTGATCACCCAAAACTCAACATCTTTTTTCTATTAGGACTGCTTTTCATCAGACACATCTTAGAGAAAGTCTTTGTCTACATTGCTATGCCACCATCCTTCTTCTTCCTACTATCTCTAGTATTCTATTTAGAAATTGAAAAAAAAAATACATAACCATCATTTTAAAGTGTCATACCTTTTTCTTTGATGGGAAACAGTTGTAACTTAATAGCAGGATGTCCCTTGGGCATAGCAACAACATGATGTAACTTGACTACTACTTCCCCCACACCACCTGGAATGTGCTGTGCATATAGTCGGTGTCCAATAATAACTTGTTCAATAATTTATTAAATAATTATTCAACTGGCATCAATTCCCTAACACCTTCCATATGTCAATGTCTTCAGCTAAGTAAAACACTATATTTTAGAAGAATGAAGGCAAGTGTTCACTAACACTGCACATTTGCTAGGTGGTGATAAACCAAATTTGTCATTTTAGTTTTTCCCTGGTGAGTTTCTAGATTGTGTTATCCTTTGGCTTGGAAAATTTATATATTCTATAAACTTCTGTACTTTGTTCTTGAATTATTGATGACTCCATTTGAAGGAAATTCTTATGTGTTTTTAACCTTTTACAAATATAATAAACAAGCCCTTAGTTTTAGGTCCTTTCAAATCAAAACTAAAAAAGAAATAAAGGAACTCTCTAAAAGTCTTCCTTTATTCAAAGAAAAATTATTGAGGATGTCTTCTATTTCTACATCATGTTGAAATATTCTCTTTTCTACTGATATGATTACATTTTTTCAACATTATCAGAGGCCTCTACTGCCAGTTTTAGCCATGTGAAAACAGGCAGCAATTTTTTTCATCATTAAAAGGAAAGTGCGGGGCTCCTGGGCGGCTCAGTGAGTTAAGACCTCTGCTGTTGGCTCGCATCATGATCGCAGGGTCCTGGATCGAGCCCCACACCGGCTCTCTACTCAGCGGGGAGCCTGCTTCCTCCTTTCTCTCTGCCTGCCTCTCTGCCTATTTGTGTGATCTCTGTCTGTCAAATAAATAAAATCTTTAAAAAAAAAAAAAAAGGAAAGCATATAGCCCTTTCATTTATTCAGGGATTCTTATCTACCAGCTTCATGTTGCCATTTGCGACAACATGGATGGAACTAGAGCGTATCATGCTTAGCGAAATAAGTCAAGCAGAGAAAGACAACTATCATATGTTTCAGAATCAGGAAATCAGCCAAAGAAATCATAGGGTGGCCAAGATAGATGTTACCAAGTTCATGTGAGATGTATAGAATAATGATGAGAGGGTTGGGAACAAGAACATAACTAGAAGGGGCACCCGAGTGGCTCAGTCAGTTAAGCATCTGCCTTTGGCTCAGGTCATGATCTTAGAGTCCTGGGATCCAGCCCTGTGTCAGGCTCCCTGCTCAGCGGGGGAGTCTGCTGCTCCCTTGCCCTCTCCCTTTCCTCCAGTTCATGCTCTCTCTTGCTCACTCACTCTCTCTCTCTCAAGAAAAGATAAATAAAATCTTTGAAAAAAGAATATGGTACTGGAAGATTGCTGAAAGCTAGCATATAGACAGAAGTAGAAGGGAGGGACAGCTGGGAGTTTGACAGTGAGGCATGCTATAGAAATTATGAAGGTGAATACTTCACAAACACACCAGTCTGGTAGCCTTTAGAATTGGGGCAAATGATATATCTAGAAAGCAAGAGAGAGATTCAACCTATTACACAGAAACTGATAATTATAATATCTGTAGTCAACCAAAAGATATTGTCTGTGGTCAACCAAAAGATATTTACTATTTGAGAAATAAATAGAAGGGAGGTGCAAACTATTCAGTATAACAGATTATACTTAATTAATTTTGAAAACATTTTCATCAAACTTGGTTAAATTCTAATAATTCTCCAAATATATTTTACTGTGTATAGGGATGGCCCTCCTATGTTCTAAACAAAACATATCACCTCTTGATCTTGATAAATGAACAACTCTCTCACAGTTTCAGATTAACTCATTTCAGAGTTAGCTATCCAATATTTCTAATGTAGCTTTATTTCCCTTAGATATTTTTAATATTTAAATAACTAATATATAAAAAGGTACAAGTACATATGTTAATGCTTCAAAAATGTTAAAATAATCCCTAATATAATTTTTGAAATTATAAACCAGTTTAACATAAAATAATTCATTGATACAGAACTTTAAGTTATTCTGAAAGAATGACTTTTTCTTGAGCTCTATTTTTATGCTGGATTCTTATTCTTTAAGAGGGAGAAGAAAAAAAGGATTTTTAAAATTATGGCTATAAAGAATATGTATAATATTTTCTAAGCATCATATATACAAATTAGTAGCATCATGGTAAAGACCTTAGAATCCAGTTCTACTTCAGCTGTGTTAAAGCTGCTTCAGATATGATGAGCTTTTTCATTGTAGCATACATCATAAAAGGTTCTCTTTTTTAAATAGTTCTTCATTTTGAGTAATTTCTATCCATTCTCATATTTGGGTTATATAAGACTTTCTCAGGTTCAAGTTTCAGAAACAGAATTTAAACCTGCCTTATGAGAAAAAAAAAAATTGTGTGCTGGTTCACATGACTGGGGATTCAGAACTAGAACTGGTCTCATTCAAACCTAAAGTCAGAGGTCAATGGCCTCTCTGTCTCTCTCTGTCCCTAAGATGATCAGGAAGCAAAATATGGCTATAAACAATTCTAGTTACCAATCCCATAATTAAAAAAAGAAAAATTCTGTTACCTTTTCCTGCTTTATTTAGAATGTGTGTAGGGGAAGGGATGATGTATCTATAAAAGGGAATTCTAACTACCCAGCTTTGCCAACCCTTAACCATAAACCCATCCTTTTGGCCATAAAGACAAGATAGTTTTTATTGACCACTTCACTAGATCAATGAAGGACTATGAATAGGGGTGGAGAATTAATGATACCAAATAAAGAGGGGAAGCCTCTTTTTTTATATATTATATATAATATATTAGTTATTTAAATATATTATATATTTAAAAATAAATATATATTTTTTATATATTAGTTATTTAAATATAGATGATGTACATGATTCCTCTTACGAAAATGACTTTAGATGCCCCTTTCCTACCACCAACAGACATCTATATAAGAAATTCTGTGAAAATCATGGACATCTAAAAATAAGTCTTAGTTGTCTATAACACTTAACATAAGTGAATATAGCATGATGCTCTTTTGAAGAGCCCAAGTTCAGCCATTCACCAGCAGGATCCTTAAATCCTCAACTGAAGGTGGGTTCAGAAGAGCATTGAAGGTGTCCAACGCCATGGTCTGTAGGAAAAATATCACCTGCTCTAATTCCCAGCTGTGTTATGGGACTGAGGATCACTGTCCAAATATGACAAAGTTATTACCAAGAAACAAACTTGAAAAATATCCAGGATCCCAGTCTCTACTTTTCTATGGTTGTATGTATGACATTTAGAAACTCCCAAGGCTATTTCTGATTAAAATGGTGGCAGTATCCATCTCCCTTAAGATCCCTGATGACTCTATGATTTTAAGGGGAAGAAAAGGGATTAAAGATTAGGAAGGAAGTCATCTGGTAGTGCTGGCAAATGAAGAATTGGGGATGAACTGTCGGTTTTCAGAAAGGTATTTTCAGGTACAAGTTATAAACACACAAGCAATAGAAAGAAGTGCCATTTTAAGTGGAAATTCACAGAGAAAATGGCACCTAAAGCAAAAAAAAAGTAAACTCAAAGTGGCCTGAAAGAGGCTACCAGCAGGTGACAGGAACTAGTGAATCTGGCTGTGTAAGTTCGCATCCATGACCTAGTGAACCAGTAACTGCAATAACTGCAGTGCACAGTTATCTTAAAGTCCTTGTTCACGGACTTTAATGTCTGCATCTCCTGTGGGCCTATGTCTGTTTCCCATAGTTTTTAATTATGGAATCTCCTTCCTTCCCGTGTGTAATAATTTGTGACTGAAAGTCAGAAACTCCATATGAAAGACTGTGGAGCCAGTTTGAGTCTCTGGCTGGGCTTCCAGGCAGGAAGTTATGATAAGGCATAATCCATCTGATAGTGCGATGCTTCAAAGGAAAGCTTCAGATTATGTGAAGCTTGTTCTTTACAAAAGGTTTCTCTGATTCCAAGGTTATGGTCCTTCACTAATACCAAATGGAAGACTTGGGTATATACTAGGCCCCTCCTCCTTGGACTCTAGTGTCTGACTCTATAGACCCCAAGACTGAAAGAAGTTTTTCTCAGCTTCTAAGAATGTTAACAATCCCCATTAAAATGGGCAAATTCTTTGAAAGGAAAAGTGGTACCAAATGTTCATTTTGCTTTACCCTTTTCTTCATTTGTGCTCTTGGCCTCTTGAGTCCTTGCTGACTGGACAGCCCCCTGATATTTTCTGACAGACATTTTTCTTTAATTTTGTCTTTATTTTCCAGGTAGTCTCTTAAAGAGAGGAGGTCTATAACAAGCTAGATTATAATTTTAATATCCCCAAACAAAAGTCTTCTTTGATCCAAGAGCCCGCCTGTCAACTTTTCACACCCTAAAATTTTATTATAATTTCATACTCAATGCCATCTAAAATAATACTTTTAATCTAAGTTTTTAAAAATGTAAAATGTTTACACGTAGGTGATAATATCCTTGAAAGTCAGATTTACATTTTTTAAAATATTTTATTTATTTATTTGACAGACAGAGATCACAAGTGGACAAAGAGGCAGGCGGGGGGCGGGGGGGAGCAGGCTCCCTGTCAAGCAGAGAGCCCGATGTGGGGCTCAATTCCAGGACCCTGAGATCATGACGTGAGCTGAAGGCAGAGGCTTAACTCACTGAGCCACCCAGGTGCCCCTACATTGTATACTTCGCATATGTCCCCTGAAGGATTAAAATATTTGATTGGAAGACTGTTTGTATGTTATGCAAAGGTAGTGAACTAAGCACTAGAAAGATCAGTTTCTATTTGTAATACCAATAGGGTAAGTCCCTTACCATCTCTTACAAAACATTTTCACTCAGAAATCCAAGCTACAAACATATCTACATGTGCACATACAGATCCATATACAAATATAATACAATGACCATGCCCATACAACACTAATTTATGCTAATTTTATCTTTGCAATATTTTACTGATACATAATACATATAAATATGTGTATATATGTGTATTTTAATCCTTTGCAATAAACAATGTGTATGTGTCAATGAATGTATATTTGTGTTTTCCCCATGACTTGAGTTCTCAACCACTGAGAACTGGTGAAGCATATTCTACTGAGAATCCCAGCCAAAATTATAAACATCACAGCCAAGACTGCTCTATCATTCTACCCAGTGTCAAGTATATTCTGCAACAAGTATTGTTTACTCAGCTGTGACCTCTTTTTCTGCCATTTACTTTGTGGTCTGGCAAATAGTATAAACACTACTGGATATCAAAAGTATGCAAGTGATAATGTTGAACTCCTTCAAAGAGAAAGAAGGAAATGCATCGGGCTAAGTATGAAAACTACGAGGTTTATCATGATTCAAGTTGCCCTCTGCAAATGAAAGACAGCTTCAGAAGGTAAAGACGAACAGATGACTTTGGTTTTGTGAAAGTCATGTGACAGAATGAAGGACATCATAAAGATCACTGCAAACTGGGACAACTGAGCAAATATGTTATGGAATCTATCTGGAAGAAAACAGGAAAGAAGAAAAGTTACAATTTCAGAGGATGTGAAAATAAAGGAATATGGATTGCTACAGTATGAAACTAGAATACATCTCCACAGAGAGTGGTTCAAAGCTTCTTCTGGGCTCTATAGCACTGATTTGGCTGATGCTTCTTTTGAATTTGTGCTTCTCTGTATCCCAATTCCTCACAGAGACTGTGTGTACACAGATGCCCACTCTAGTAGGGGATGGTTTAAATAAAAATGGCAATCCTTAAAAAAGAAAAACTAGCACTTAAAATGTATAGATTTGTAAATATCATCAAAACAAATTTTAAGTTAAAAAAAATTTTACAAGAAAACAGATATGGTATAACCGCACATCTTTTAAAAGCCTAGAACTATATAGATATATCTGCATTTTCCTCTTTACTTATATCTATATGCTATGAAAAGCTGTAGAAGGATACATTCTAAATTTTAACATGTACATAAAGGGAAATGAGTGATTGGAGGTGAAGTTGAGGTTGAAATTTAAAATAATACTGCATTCTACTTTATATGTAAGTATTGTTTGAATTTGTTGAACAAATTTGTACTTAAACATAGAAATATATTGGGGCACCTAGATAGCTCATCAGCTGAGCATCCAACTCTTGATTTCAACTCAAATCATAATCTCAGGGTCATGGGATCAAGTCCCATGTTAAGCTCTGCCCTCATCGGTACCTGCTTGTCCCTCTCCCTCTACTCCTCCCCATAACCCCTCTAAAATAAATAAATAAATAAAATCTTTTAAAAATTTAAATATAGAAATGTATAGAATAAAAGGGTATATTCTCTATTTTGACTGATGCATCCTTTTTGGAACCATTTAATGCTTTACTTTAATAAAAACCTATCATGATACTTATAACAAAATTCAAGAATGTTATAATAACAATTATTATATCATTTTATTTGCTGTCATGGAATTGAAAACATATTGCAAATGGCCTATTTTTTCAGAATATTAAGAATATATATTATTGTTATACTATACTACTATATTGTAGTATAGACTCTAGCTCTTACCACCTGAAACTTGTTCTGGTTGAACTTCTGAAGAACAAGAGAATCCTTAAAGAGAGAGAAAAACAGAGACAGGTAAAGAGAGACAGAGACAGACAGAAAAAGAAAAATTATGCTCCATTGAAGAGAATCATTTACGTCTGGTTAAGCAATCTATAGGATTTTCTACTAGAAGAATAAGTAAAAGCCACATTATTAATATATTGCCAAAACTTCTACAGAATTAGCCTAACCGGTGTAATATTAACCAGTAAAGAAAATCTTTCTGTTTATCTTTAAGAAATTACTTTCTCCAAACTTGAGCTGAGTTAAAATTTTTATATTTGTTTCTTCTTTTTTTGATCATAATGTGGGAATGTGGGCAAATGCAATTTCTTGTAAGAGTCAAAAAGAAAAAAAGTGGTTTCTAAAATGCAGTATGTGAACAATGGTAATAACAAAATGTCAACTAGAAAAGTATATTGTCTCTTCATTTAAGCATCATCACAAAAGAAAGTTCATTTATTTGTTTGAAGTCATAAGGAAACTGACAGTAACATGAGATATTTCTTCAATCCAAAAAAATGAAAATTAGATATTTAAAAAACACTGAATATCTAAAGTTGTTGTTTCATTTTAACGCATTACAATTTACTTCCCCAGACATAATGATGGGCTTCCTATTCATTGAGTGAGCAGTATTTAACCAGAAATATTCAGAGCCTTGAGATTTCTCATTAATCATGATCATCATTTCTCTACCCCCAACCCCACCTCCAAAAATCACTGTTCAGTGGTTAAAAACCAAAACCAGGAGATTTAAAATTGGCCAACTGAGTTTAACAAACAGATTCAAAAATCTATTTATTTCAATACTGTTTTCTTCTGTTGATATTCATATTTTTCAGGTTCTTGTTTAAATTATACTCCACCTATTACCTAAGTTATACTGGACAAGTTACTTAACTTTTCTGGGCCTCAGTTTCTCATATGTTAAATAGAAATACTGATTGTAACTAAAAAGGACAGTGATAAAGATTAACATATCTACTGTGTTCAGAATGGTACATGCTACAGGTGCAAATAAGTGCAAAAGAATGTCTTTTATTGTTGCTGTTGTTTGTCATCATGGTTATTGTTGTTGTGGACATAAAGAGACCAAATACCTTTGCTCGTAAGTTTTCTCTCTTGACTTACTGATGTACCCAGGGGAGAACATTAGTTGGATCCGAAAAATCTCAACCTGACAAGAAGAAGAGCTTATAGTTCACAGATTCCAGAACATTCTTAAATAATCCAGATGATCTAAAAAACAAAACAAAAAAATGAACAAACAAAAAGCAGAAACAAACTCATAAGTACAGACAACAAACTGATAGTTATTAGAGGAGAGCGGGTAAGGGGATGGGGCAAAATGGGTGAAGGAGAATGGGGAAATACAGGCTTCCAGTTGTGAAATGAATACGTCATGGGAATAAAAGACACAGCATAGGGAATATAGTCAATAGTATTGTAATAACTTTGTATGGGGACAGATGACAGCTACACTTATGGTAAGCATAGAATAATGTATACAGTTGTCAAATCACTGTGTTTTACACCTGAAACTTATGTAACATTCTGTGCCAACTGTACTTCAATTAAAAGAATAATAAAAATAAAATAAAATAGATTGAATTACTTAAGTCACCTGTACATGTTTTTGGAGGATACATTTCTCCAAATAGAGCTTTGGGGATGGCATGAGAAGAGCTTTATGTTTCTATTAGTCTCTAAAGCTCTCCTTTTTAGACTGTTAAACTCAATTTTGGAGAGATAAAAAATGGAAAAATTTTGCACACTGATTTTTGTGTTTCATTTATAATCACTGAAATATATTTTATTGTACACTGAAGACAAGGATGACAGGATGCTGCCCTGGCCACCTTTAGGTTTTCTTCCCATCTGGTTTTTTTTTGATTTTTTGACTTCACTTGCTTTCTAAACACCTACTCTCTTAACCCCAAGTTATCCTAGCTAAACTATTTAGTTTGACTTGACTGCTTATCAGAGGTCAATGCAAAATAACAACAACAAAAAAAAACCCTAACTTGATAGGCAATTGCTCTCCTTCTCATTAAATTCTGGGTTCTAAAAAGATAAAGAGATTGCACAGAAATGGCCCAGAATTGCTAGTGATAAGCAAAAACAGCAATTCTGAGTACATTATGATTTGCAGTATTTTAAGGTCCTTCCTGTTTAATTATTGCATTTTTTTAAGGACAGTGTTTTATTGACAGCACCATTTCTGATATTTATCAAATCACAAAATAAACTGAAATATGGCATTCTTTCCAAGCCATGAAATTATCACTAGAGCAATTCCTCAAATGGTTGGAAAGAGTAGATGTACACACATTCAAGGCCTTTACAAATGACATTGGCAAAATATGTCACCTATAAAGATAAAATGAAAGCGTCAAAATATACCATGCCTTTATATCTGAGAGAAAAGAAAAACTTTTTAAAAACATTTTATATTAGGAGCATTTTGTTTTCCTTTGATAAAATTTCTTACAAAAATTTTCTAAATAATAAATTAGCCAAAGATTATATATCTCTATAAATATAAATGGCAAGCAAATAAACACAGGAAAAGAAAAAGCAATTGGTAAAATATAAAATTTATTCCACTTCTTTAAATGTCAGTATTTTTTATTTTTCTCTATCCAGATCAGGCTGTATCAAAAAATCCCAAAAAGTACAACTTAGCATATAACAGACTTTTTTTTAAATTGTCCAAAAATTATTTTTAAATGTGGGATTAAAAAAAGATGATACAAACTATTCAACAAAAGATATTAGATTTTTTTTTTTTCTGAATAGTAAACTTTTCTAAGTTCTACTCACATCATAAAACACATCAGAATAAATTCCATATCCATTAAAGAAATAGCTATAAATATATTAAAACCATAAAAAAGTGGTATCTGGATAGCACAGAACTTTCACATCACAAAATCATTCCACCCAAAGGAAAATAAAGAAATAAATAAAATTTTCTACAGCTCACAAAAAGACAACATTAAAATTCTGCAGAGCAAGGAGGAGAAGATGGCAGCAGAGAAGGAGAACTCCAAGCTCACCTCATCCCACAAATACAACTAGATAATTATCATATCATCCTAAATACCCCCCAGAAATTGATCTGAAGTCTGGTAGAACAAACTCAACAAGTAAAAGGTAGAAAAGAGGCCACACTGAAGAAGGTCAAGAAGTGTGGAGGGACGCTGCTTGGGAGAAAAAAGGATCATGGCTACTGTGGTGGGGAGAGAGACACAAGTCACAGAGAAGTGTGAGAGAGACAAACACACAGGGTCGTGGTCAGGGGAAATGAATCCCCATAGCAACTGGCTTGGAAAGCAAGAGGGCCTGAATTTCATGAGTTTTTGCAACAAGCAAGGCTTCAAACTTGGAGTTTTATAGGTCAACATGCCTGGCTCTGAGAGAACTTATAGAACACTGGGGCTGCTCTTAGAGAAAAGCACAGGGCAAAGAGCCCCCAAACAGACAGCATGGAAACAGCAATCTGAAGAACACCTGGGGCACAAAGTGCAGAGGTTAGTTGCTCATCTCAGAGTGTGTTCCAGAGAGGCAGCATTCACACAGAGACCCCTGTGGGAACAAAGGAACTATCAGGCGCCACTTGCTTCCCCTGCCCCTCAGGATAAGCACAGAGCCATCTGTGGGAAGCAGCACAGCAGGATACCAGCTGCTTAACTTGCTTACAACCAATCCCAAAGAAACAAATTAATGACCAATCCCTGGCCACCTGCTTTCCAGAAGAATCACCTCCCCAGTCACACTTGCCCTGGTCCCAGCACAGCAGGCCCTCTTCCCCAGAAGACCAGTCTAAATCCCTGGCAATACCACATCTCCTGACCTGGGAGTTTTGCTAGGCTTTGGTTCTAATAGCAGCAGTGACAGGTCTCATTTCATAAGCAAACCAGAGCACACCTAGTTTTAAAGGCATCACACTCAGGCCAAGGACCAACATTGCCCATACCAGGTAAAGAGGGCCTCTGAACACATTGGGCCTGAAGGATAAAGTGGCCAGGACACAACAACAGAGCATATGCAGCAAACATGGGAGACACTCTGGGAAGTGCCAAGCTCTCAGGAATAGAAGACATTACACTGCAGGGCACTAAAGGACCTCTTCTTCATAAAGCCATTGCCCTCGAGAGCTAGAGACACACACAGCCAACTTTCTTAACACATGGTAATAGCCATAGAGACTTAGACAAAAATGAGAAGATGGAGGAATTTGTCCCAAATGAAAAAGAAGAGGATAAGACTATGACCAGGGTTCTAAGCAGAAACAGATATAAGTAACATGCCTGATGGAGAATTTAAAGCAACAAGCATAAGGATACTCAATGGATTTGGGAAAATGGTGGAGAACATCAACACAACCATTTACATAGAGATAAAGGATAACAGCAGAGATAAAGGGTTCAGTAAAAACTAAAGAAACACATTTGATGGAATGAACATCAGGCTGGAAGAAGCAAAGAAAGAAAAACAAAATTAATGACCAAGAAAAACAGAAAAATGAAAAGTAATCAAACTGAATAAAAGAACAGAAAGAAGAATTATATAAGAGAATATATGAGAATGACTTAGGGAACTCAGTGACTTATATAAGAGAATATATATAAGTGAATTATATAAGAGAATATATGAGAATGACTTAGGGAACTCAGTGACTCCATCAAATGTAATACCATTGGTACTGCTTACTGACTGAGCCACCCAGGCCACCCCCAAGATTTTACTGTTTTGAATCAAAAATGTTAGCAATTTTTTTTTTTTAAAATAACAAAGTTGGCAGGGGGGTAGTATGATAGTATGATTATCACACTGATATACTCTGTGACTATAGTGTAAGTTTCCACAGGTTTTCTGGAAAAATAATTGGTTGTGTTTAAATTCTTGAAAATTTTCTGAGCTTTTGATGCATAAAGTTTGCCTTTAGAAATTTATCCTAAAAATACAGAGAAAAGAATAATATAACTATCAAATTTAATAATTACTAAAAAATAAAAATAAAGAACCCATGTATTTACTATCAGAGAAATGTCTAAATAAAACAAAGAACACCTATATTATGAATATTGTAAACCTTTTTTTAAAAGATTTTATCTGTTTATTTATTTATTTGAGAGAAAGCACACAAGCAGGGGGAGGGGCAAAGGGACCAGCAGATTGCCCAATGAACACCTCACATGGGGCTTGATATGGGACTGGATCCCAGACCCTGAGATCATGACCTAAGCTAAAGTCAGATGCTTTAACTGATTGAGCCACCCAGGCGCCACTGGAATATTATGAACCTTAAATGATAGTGTCACAAAAATTTTAATAAAGTGGGAGAATGTTCATTGTGTTATATTGTGAAATAAGAAAGTTTTATATATATATATATATATATATATAAATTGATTTTTTTTTTTTTAAGTGTCTGGGAAGTGAGAGTGAAAGGAAGGATATGTGTTCTCCTTGTGTTCTAGGAAGCAGCAGCAGACAGCAGGCAAGTAATTTCAGTCACAGTTCTCTGTATTAGGGCCAAAAGAAACCTACTGAAGACCAACAGAACCCACAATGGGAAGCAGGCGAAACAACAAACATGAGGAAGAACAGATAATCCTCAGATTGAATCCAAGGCTCCCTGACTAACATGACTGCTGTTCATCCACAAAGAGGAACTTCAGTTTTAGTTGGGATAATTCAGTGTGTTAGAGAAGAATTAAGTCAGGAGGCAAGTTTTTTCATGCCACCCTGCTACAATCTATGTTGATTTTTGCAAAGGACTCAGTTTGCAGCCTTGGATCCCTCTTCCCCTTCAATCCCACAAAACTACTTAAAACCTCTTGAAATATCCTCTAGCTACCTTATGGATTTGCTACTACACACAAGTTCCTTAATAAGCTTGTTAGGCTGAAACATTCACATCCAAAATACAACTGCTCAAAATGCATTGTGACTAAAACCCTTCTATTGAGGGGTAATAATGTCTTCATGAGCCAATGCATATTTAATGGGTGGTACTGGGTATTGTTTTTGTACTAATATGTAATTTAATGATGAGCACTTCTGTTTGTTACAGATTAGCTAATACATTTTTTATTTCCTATACTTTGGGTCAGGCCCTTAAGTAATTGGCCTCTAGACAATTTCACATGCAATGCACAGTTTTTTAATGGAGGTCTAAATAAAGTGTGGTATTAAACAGTCTGCTTATGAAAGAAAACTTCTAATCTGATATCTGCATCAGATGATGTACCCTGGAGGGTTGCCATCTGCTTCATGTATTTTTAATAATCTCAAGATTAGGTTACAACAGTTCAGATCTACAGTGTTCTTGGTTTTATTTAGTTGTGAGTTTAAAATGAGTGACTGTAAAACCACAAGCAGCAACTCCATATGACTGAAAGGGATGTTGGGGTGAAAACCCTCAATAAACTTATAATGTCCTTAAAAAACAACATATAGGGGCACCTGGGTGGCTCAGTGGGTTTAAAGCCTCTATCTTCAGCTCAGGTCATGATTCCAGGGTCCTGGGATCGAGCCCGCATCGGGCTCTCTGCTCAGCAAGAAGACTGCTTCCTCCTCTCTCTCTCTCTGCCTGCCTCTCTGCCTACTTGTGATCTCTGTCAAATAAATAAATAAAATCTTTAAATATATATATATATATATATATATATATACCTCAAATATGAGCTTAATTGGAAAATCAACAAAAGTGACAGAACTTTTGCTTTAAGAACTTGATGAAATTTTTACAATATTGAGGCAGCTTTGATTGAAAATATTAGTTGAAAAATATAAAATTTCTTTAAATATTGAGTTTTTAAAAACAAGAAAAAGCTGGGTCACCTGGCTGGCTCAGTTGGAAGAGTATGCAGCCCCGTGTTGGGGGTAGAGATCACTTAAATAAATAAAACATTTATAGGAGTACCTGGGTGACTCAAGTCAGTTGAGCATCTGCCTTCAGCTCAGGTCATGATCTCAGGGTCCTGGGATCGAGCCCCACATCAGGCTCCCTGCTCATCCGGGAACTGTCTCCCCCTAATCTCCTCCCGCCCCCTCCCACTCGTGCTTTCTCTCTCTCTCTCTCAAAAAAAAAAAAAAATAATAATAATAATAATAATAAAATCTTTTTTAAAAATAGGGTCGCCTGGTTGGCTCAGTTATTAAGTGTCTGTCTTTGGCTCAGGTCATGATCCCAGAGTCTTGGGATCAGGCCCCCACATCAGGCTCTCTGCTCAGCGGGGAGCCTGCTTCTCCCTCTCCCACTCCCCCTGCTTGTATTCTTTCTCTCACTGTGTCTCTCTGTCAAATAAATAAAATCTTTAAAAAAATAAATAAGATGTAGTAATGGAAAGTTGATAGGCCCAAAATAATATTCCTGCTCCTCCTAAAAAACTATATAAGGGAATATCAAACCTTCTTAGTGAGTATGTCAGGCACAGAGGATACTACTTTATCTCTTTTAGATCACTGGACCAGTATTTCACTAAAGGACAACGAAAGGTCATCCCAAGTGATTTAGAGAATTAATGCCTGCTGACAAAATGATTCATTCACTCCCAGAGAGAAAACCACAACTGGGAAAATACACAGAGCATCTTTCTGTGATCTTGCCATTTATTTTCTGTGTAGAAATAGCAATTTTTTGTTTACATTTTAAATTTCCTCCCTTCACCAGAATATCTTTTCTTAACTCATTATAATTGGTAGTAAAAAACCACATTCTGTGTCAGTGCAGTTTTAAACTGGGATATTATCTGACAGAATATGTTTAGTAAAATTATTAGGCACATCATAATTAGACATATTACAAATTTAAAAATTAAAAATTGTATTTAAAAATCCTAAATATTACTTTTCTGTGTATTTTAGTATTCTTATTGAAGAAATTCATTTTCATTTCTACACTAAAAAACACAGAATGAAGTTAAAGGAGAAATGTGAAAACATTTCTACACGCACCCCTCAAAGAAAATCACTTAACAGCAATTGATGTTGATGTACTGTCTTCCACTTATATATATCATTTATATATAAAATTAAAATCATGATATGCTTTTGATGGACTCACTACATAACTATTTTGTTCAGTTAATATTAACTATTCTTTAATGTCATTTCAAATGACCATGTCATATGGCATCCCACTGAACAATTTCTTTAACTCTCCATTGCTGCCTATTTATGTTGCTTTCAGTATTTCACTCTTACTAATAACATACTTTTACAGAACTATTCATTCAGCTTTCTGAATGGACTCATTATAATTCCTAAAGGCAGAAAACAATGGGCCCAAGAGACCCTTGTTACATATTACTAAATTATTTTCCATTTGGATTCTAATAAATTAGATTGACTGGCAATATAAAATCTCACCCCTATCTCATCAGCATTAAGCACACTATTATTATTTTTTAAAATACATGTTACTCTGGTGCTTGAAAAAATATTTTATGAATTGGTATTATCATGAGCGTCAACTCATTCCCACATGTCTGCCCATGTGGATTTATTCTTCTATAAATGTTTTTGTTCACTGTTCAAAGTTTCTTAGTCTTTAGAAAATTTGCTTTCTCATGTTTGTCTTTTCTTTACCTATGGGTATTCAACTTTTTTCTTTACTGCTTAAAGGTGGAAAAAAATTAAAACAATATCAGTTATATTGCAACGAGCATGAAAGAAAGAAAGGCATGGAGAGGCTTCATATCGTCTCTCAGTTTAAAGCCAAGGCATTTCTGTGTAGCTCAAAGCTTATGTTTCTATTTAAAAGAGAGAAGAGCAAAAGGAAGCTAGAAGGAACTCACAAGTAAAATTATATATTTAAGGTACTTTTTTATAACATTTTTTTATTTTACAGATAAATAAATTCAGGCATGTAAAAGCTGGTTCATGATATGACCAAGACTAAAGACTAAAACCTGGGCCACTGGACCCCAGATTAATATTAACTCACATTTGGAGAGACAGAATCTTCTAGATCCCTTTGGCACTGTGCCTCAGGCCTGTTCCAGTCAAGAGCCAGAGAACAGTGTTGATTTGGGTATGGGGGAAATGGTATTAAATCCATGGAGTGGAGAACAGAGCCAAACTGCCTTTTGTCCCTCTCTTCTTTGCATAGAAGACTTGACTGATGTGCAAAGTATAAATAATATACTGAGATATTCTGGTTGATTTTTGTCCTAGGGCTTAAGATTTGGCCAACTCACTACACCAGAAGGCAGCATGACAAAAACTGATTTGAATGAGACACTGCCTAAAATGGTTATGATACAAACCTGATTAAAAAGATTTTGGTAAAACCCCAATGAACTTTCATTTCTGATGAGGCAATATTTAAAGAAGAGTACTTAATAGCAGAGAAAGAAATTATAATAATTGAATCAAGGCACAATCAGCAAATGCTTGCACTGGGAACCTACCTGGTTCTTGAAAATTCCTGTTTTGATAAATCCAACTATGATTTCCAAATCTTTTGGTATTCTTATGAGTTTGTGTTTCTTCTTGTACAAAGATAGCTAATAGGTTATATTATATGTTTTCAATTCAAAATCATCTGAATCATTGTACATAGAATAATTCTGAGTCAGCAGTAGGAAACATCAGAGTTACAATGATCATCAGGCCATGTCTGCCATCGGTCCAGCAGAGGACAGCAATAGCCACACACTGGTCACGTCTCTGTGCCACCACCAATAATCAGGAAATGGTGTTGATCGACCTAAAAAAAAGTAGAGACCAACCAGTTTCCCTGCATTGTATGTATAGCAGGCTTAATGAAACTACACACCACATCCAGATCCTGTTCTGAGACAACCTTATAGAAAAATAAAAGCCATCTCAAAGCTTTCTTCCCAGGACTTACTTTTAAATCTCCTTTAAAAGAAGTATAATTTCTAATTTTAACTTCTTAGTTATTTCCTTTACAGACTTATTTCAAAACTGTTCTCCAACATTTTGTACCTATGATGACAAAAAGGCTTTTTCTTGGTCCTCTCCAGTTCACAGTGAGTTCAAACTGGCATGAACAATCACCATAGTTATAATTATAGCAGTTAATCCATTCTACCTTCCAGAAGCACTAATTGTTAACAGTTATGAACTGTTAGTTATTACTAATATATGTTAAGTGAAACAAAAATAAAACCCCCAAATAAGAGTTATAGCTCTCAAGAAAAAATAATTGTAATTGAAATACAAATATAGCCCCTGAAATAGCTTTACATTTATCAGGAAAAAGTAATTTGTACTTTTGAAAATATACAATTTACTAACAGCTCCTATAATCACAGCCTTTCCTCCATTGAGCATATAGAGCACATGCTCATAACTTTGTAGTCTGGCAGTTCATTGAACCAATCTTTTTTTTGTTGCTGCAATTTACATCTTGATTTTAACACTCATATATTCTAAAAGGACATGAGTGAATAAATTGAGTTTTATTCCTTAAGGTATCTTCATATTCAACTCATGTATCCCTTTTGAAGTAAAATCCATCCATACATTACTATTTTCCAGCACACATACTAAAATTTTCAAGGCACATGTCAGGCCCCTGGAAGAAAATAACTCATTATGATGCCTGTAAAAATGTCTTCTGAATCCATTCACCCAGATCTCTTCTGATTTTTCAAACCCACATTTCCAACCTTTGTGCAGACAACTGCATCAATGCTGATGGTCCCCCCCTTTTTATTGAGATATCACTAACCACATTTAGCTTCTGGTTCTCATTCTTCCTTTTTCCATTTATCTCACATAGTAAGTCATCAAGTCCTTTCCATAATATTATTACACCCCTTATTCCTGTAAAATCAGGGAAGGACGAGTGAAGGCAAGAGTCACAACACTAAGCACCAAATCAGGAGACTGAATCCAATTATATCAGCCCCAGTCTATATTCTCGAGTACAAAATGCACATGACAGATATTCATATATGAAACCCTGGCAGATTGCACTCAGCATCTCAGTTTAAAGACTCTGCGAGTCCACGGGATCTCTTGAAACAATTCTCATCATCCACTGCCACCTCCCCGTAACCCTACTAATAAGCCCAGAGGTCAGTGGAAGGAATAGATGGCAGAGATTTCAGGGTTATTCCCTTCCTTCCTTCATCTTCATTTATAGACCGCAATGAGAAATTTCAAATGGCAAGTCCTTTCCCCAACACCCAGCAGTGCCCCTTTTGGAAAACTCCTTAAAACTTATGAGCACATAGCTTTCTCTCACCACCAACCTCCCCACCCTAAACAAAGACACTGGAAAGACAGTACACACCAGAGGGTCTCAAGAGGGACACCCACCCTCCCCCATTTTTATCCTAAGTGAAAAACTATTTGTCACACCTTGCCTCCAGAGCTTGTGAAATGCATCTGATTCTCCAATACAAGGAACCAGTGCTCCTTGGAATGGAAAGGAAGTAACTCTTTTGGGGACTAGGACAGTAAATATACAAGATGAGCCTGAAGTCATCTTATAGAGCCAGAAAGAAAAAAAAAATACCCCCCCCAAATAATAATAATCACAATGATGGAGATATGTCAGAGGGACTCACAGGGACATCAGACGTGCAGAACCAGGAGATGACAGGACACACAGATCCATGAGACCAGATCTGACATGGAGAGCTAAGAAATGAGGTGGGCACACAACCTCCAGTGAGTTAACTCAATGACTGCTTGTCTGGAATAAGACGGGTAGACACACCAGCTACAGGAACCATCCTATAAGCTGTCAGGTCACCACCATTCTTAAATCGGGTTTTAACGTCAAAAAGCACAGAGAGGAATCAGACTTTCATCCCCAAATCGTCTCAAGCTTTTTGACTTGGAGTGACAGCTCAGAGTGATGGAAGAGGCAAATTAGCTTCCGATTTGTTCTACTAAAGAAGTCATCTTTTTAGGACTAACTTTGTGGAGAAAAGTCCCTGACTGTAGAGAGAGCCAAGGTGGGAAATGAAAGTGGAATACATATGGAGGTGATGTATAAACTCCTGTTTCCCAAACCCTAATCCAGCCCCTTTCAGCCTTCTATACCATACACGCTTCTGACCTCAGCAGTAAACTATTTCTACATTATGCAATATTCACTGAGAAACACAGAGCAAATATACACCCATATGTGCGTGTTCTGTCTTGAATAAACAACAGATCTAATAGTACAAGAATAATTGTATTACGTTTCTAAAAATTTCATGAGGAAATGAGTCTCTGGTTTATAAGTAGATGTGTCTGTATCTTACGATGCTGCTGCAATTCTTGCATCATTTTTTCCAACAAGATTATATGTTATTTTTTTTAGATTTACACTTCAGACTGTAGAGAAAAAGTAGCCCCTGAAGTTTGATGTCATTGAACCATGGAAGAGACAGAATCTCAGATCAGTTAATCAATCAAGAGATCATCATCCTTAGCCTCTCTGGTTCATCTGGAAGTTGAGGAATGCAAAGGTCCAAAGGGGAACTCTCACTGGATGGAGGCAGTGGGGTGGAGAACTTGTCAAGAGCTTATTTTATCCATGGGAATGGACCAGGTCTAACAATGTAGAGCAGGGGTCAGCAAACTTACAGCCTGCAGGCAAAATTTGGCTTTGCGTAAATTGATGTCCTAATGCTTTGCTGAAACACAATCCATTTATTGATACATTGTCTATAGCTTCTTTCACAGCAACTACAAAGTTGAGCAGTTGCAAAAGAGACAATAGGGCCCACAAGACTAATATATTCATTACTAGTCCTTTACAGAAAAAGCTTGCCCATCTCTAATGTAGAGAAGGTGCAACATACTGTTACCTAGAAGATTCATAGTGTCATCCTAGGACTGTTTTCCTTTTTATTCCTGATTTTTTTCATAACCAATATTAAAAAAATATTCCACCATGTCTCGGTTATATAGTAAAGCAAGAGCAAAGTCCTTTCTCTAAACTGGGGCCAGAAAGTTGAAGGACAAACTGTGCCCCTGGAGGTGACAATGGGAATAGCAAATAATCCCAAGGGGATGGTGACAGCCTCAGAGTGCAGCTGGACCATGAGATTCTTCTCCAGTGCCAAACTCCAAAGGCAGTGTTTCTTCCGAACAACAAAGATGTATTTATTTATTTGCTCTTTCACGTTTCTAATCAGCTACATTGGGATAAGATAACACCTAAAAAAAATTCACTAACTTTATGCATACAGCCTTAAATATGCACGGTGTCACACCACCACATGTAGTATCAAACAGTGCCATCACCCCAAAAGTTCATTCATATTCTTTGTAGTCAATACCTTCCTTCACTTCCTGGCCCCAGTGACCAGCAATCTGCGTTCTGCCACCATAGTTTTACCTTTTCTATTTTTTATATAAATGGAAACATAAAATATAGCTTTTTAAAATGAAAACTGCATATATTTAAGTCATACAGCATGTTGGGACACACACGCATACACACAGAGTGAAATAATTACTACAGTGTGCTAAGTGAAATAAGCCAGACACAGAAAGGAAAAGAAAAAAACAAACCCTACTTGATCGCACTTCCATGTGGAATCTAAAATAAAGTTGACTACATAGAAGCAGAGAGTAGGACCATGGTTATCAGAGAGAAAAGAGTTGGGGGACTTGGGGAGATATTGGCCAAAGCTGCAGCTATGCAGGATGAGTCAGTGTAGAGACTCAATAAAAACCACGAGGACTACCACTAATAATCCTCATTAGATATTGAAAATCTGCTAATAGATTTCACATACTCTCATAACATCAAAAAAATGGTAACCGAAGTCAGGATATGGTATATTAATTAGCTTGACTGCAGTAATCATTTCACTATGTAAAAAGACCAGTGTTTCTTTAGTCTTATTGTGTCTTTATTTATAGTTTATTTCTGACATATTTATGAAAAAATAAAGAAGTTTCCAACAACAAACCACAAAAGATAGAATTGTTTTAAGGGAAGACTGAAGAGGAGATCCAAAAATCACAGAATAGCCTTTCACTAAGAATCATATTCCCAGCTGACCACATACTCAGAGCAAGCTCTATCTTCAAAGCACTACTGCTAAAACTACAGTAATATAATCAGGACACAGTCTGCCAGATGATAATACTATTTACAATCCTAGATTCTGTTATAAAACATGAATGGTCTTCCTGTGTGTTTAGTAGGGCTAGCTCTCCTTCTCATTTTCTATTCACTCACTCATTCATTCAACAAACATTCTCCAGTCAGTCCCGTTTGGGCACCTGCATTCCAGGAAGCACAACCACAGCACAAGTCAAACTCTTTCTGGAATTTTCCTGGGGCATGTAGTAGGCTCCTATGCCCAGGCAGAAGTTTCCCAAATGTACATAAGATAAAACTATTTACAAAGTGCTGACTTTGTCAATACTGATGAGCTCAAAGAGCATTTCCCATGTTCTTTTGAAAATGAGCTTAGAGAGTGGAGTAAACATGAGCAACCAAGAAAGAAAGAAAGAAAAGAAAACAGTAGATATTTGACAGGAAACTGCTTCCATTTTTGAGAGGAATGTTAGAAGAAAGACATCTCTGTGAGGAAAGCAGAGGAAGTAGGCACTGGCTAAAGGGACAAAAAATATTAGACAAGTTAGTGAGAAAATAGTAATGAATCTACTCACTGTGTCTGGGGAAGAATTATACAGACAGTCTGAGCTTTTACAGGGTCTCCTAGAAAGAGGAGGAAATTAAGTCAGTAAACGAAGACTCTGCCGGCCAAATATCACCATTCCTTCAACAACTCAGATAAAAGCATCATTACTGGGGCACCAAACTGAACAGGCCTCCACCATCATTTTCTCCAGAGCCTTGCTTATCCATCCTGGGAGTAGCTTCAGCTCAGGTGCCCTAACCTACAGGGTGGGTAGCCTGCATGCTTCATGGTGGCAGAGACACTCGGGGCAAATGAGATGATGTTATATCTCAAAACATTCAGTTAACATTTAATAATTTTAAAATGAAATAGTTATATTTCATTTTTTAAAATCTTGATGAAATGTAATATGAAAGCCCCTTACTATGGAAGCAGAATCCATTCAGATGTGCTACAATAAGGTCCTCAACCGCATTCAGCTTTGCAGGGAAAAAGGAAGAGTTAGTGAGAGTAAGAACTGGTGTGTTAGCTTGAGTCTCTAAGGTGATCAAGAGAGAAAACAGAAACTTGTGACCAGAATGAATGCTCTTGTAAGGAAAGAAAGAAGAATGAATGCTGCTGAAATCATAAAAGCTGATTATTTGTTTAGATAAAAGGAAAGAACTTCAAGTAGATTTCTTTTTTTTTCTTATTTTTATAACCCACACTTAGCTTTCTATTCAAAGCTTCCTAGTCTATACTTGTTTCTATAGAATCAAATATACTTAAAGTTAAGTGGTGAGCTTTAATATAAATCAGTCACTATGTAATTACTCAAAAGCCATGTTCATAACCATAAAGGAAACTACAAAGCTCTCTAAAACTCCTTGCATGCCCGAGAAAACATTTATTTCTTCCAGGGTATCGTGTTTTTTTTTTTCAAATTATGTTCAGGCTTGCTAGATTTTCATGGAGATTTTCATAAACAAAGCAGGGTTTCAAATGGTTTTGTGAAATTCTATAATTTGCTAGAGGATATATTTCTGACTTGTTTTCCCTTTTATTTTTTCTGCTTCCAAATTACATTTTCATTTATACTTGTTGCTCTGCAGTTTCCCCTCCTTCCAAAGCAAGTGATGAGTGACACCGTTTTTGTAAATATTTATTGAATAGCTAGCACGGCAGCCAACATAGTGTCTGGAAAATACTGCTCAAAAAAACAAAACAAAAAACAAACAAAAAAAAAACTACTGAATGCAGCTGGAATACGTGGCTATTCTGAGGGCACCCCATAGCACTTTGGGAATAGGAAGTATACGAAAAGCAGGTTCTATATCTAGTCGGTCTAGAAAACAGAAAAGTCTCATGAAAGTGGCACGGAAGTTCAGAGCAGGCAAGACACTCCCTGTGGGGGGTATCAGAGATGCACTCTGACAAAGGAGGCCTTTGAGCCTGAACTGAAGATCTCTTCAGAATCTGGGTCTGTGGAGGCACAGGCTAAGGCCATCATGGGCTGAAGAGGACATGGAAAAGCACAGAGTTGCCAGTTTAAAAGACAAAGAATTCTACACAGAGACTGAAAGAAGGAATAACATAAAGGCAGGAGAGAAAGCGATCGACTAGATGCTCAGTTAAGCACATCTCAGTCCTGCAGGGAGACTGTGTTGAGCACCTACTGGATAGATCCAAGAACTACTCATGCACAGACAAGTGAAACAAAATTTCTGTTCCTGAGTTACTCCCAGTTAAATGGTGGAGAGCAACACATAATTCAATGTTATCAATATAAGTATTATGATAAAGGGAGGCACGAGGGGTGAAACAGCTGACTTCGGGGAGGCTTCCTGGGAAGACAGAAATGAAACTCAACCTTGAAGGATAAACAAGAGGCTTTCAGGCCAGTTGGGAGGCATGGGTCAGGAGGCCCTTCTGATCCAAGTAAAAATTTGCATGTGCAGAGGCAGTGAAGTGAGGTTTCTTAAAAATTGTATTTCAACACGCTCTTCCAACATGGATTATTAATAACAGACCTATTTATATTGTGTTATTAGCACTTACTTTATAAGTAGAATATTAAGTTTTCATTCACTCTACAAATATTTATGAACCAAGCGTGGTCCCACAGTGTTCTCTGCTCTTTTAATTCCTCCCTGGCTTATCTTGTGTAGTATTCTCTGCCCACATTCCAGTCTTCACCGTCTGTACCCAGCAAACTGCTATTGGCCCACCAAAGCCATCTACCCAGAGCCCATCATTTTAATGAAACCTGTGCTAATACTTCAAACAAATTCCTCCACCTCTTTTAAGTACCCCACACACTGCCTTTGTATTATCTCATTATACCCACCTCCATTTGCCCTACAGAATCACATTTAGACCCCAATTTTTATAGGAACAAATATTGTGTTTTATTACTTTGAATTCTATACAAGACTACAACAATGCTTTGACACCACCAGCTTTTGTTGAAATGAGTTGTCAAGACCATTCCAAGAATAAATCAAATACATGTATGGGTCAATACTGTCCCTACTTCCAGGTCTATGCATGATCCATATATTTGTATATACAGATCCTTACATAAACAACTATTGACTTATATAAAACAGTATCTTCAGCAATACTTTCCGTAGTATTTATACTACTTTTCTCCAAGGTATTTATCTGTAAAATGGAGATACTAGAGAAATGAAACCTTGGAAACCATACTAGAAGGGTGACAAAGCTATATGACTCCAAGTATGACATTATGGAAAAGAAAAAATTATAGTGGGAAAAAAAAAGTAGATCAAAAGTTTCCAGGGTTTGTGCATCAGGTGTGAACTTTGATTACAAAGGGAAAAGTGGGGTGTGATGGGGTGTGATGGGGGGCTGATGAATATGTTCTAAATCTTGACTGTGGTAGTAATTGCATGACTTTATATATTTACCAAAAGCCATTGACTCTATTCTTAAAATGTATGTATCTTAAAATATACAACTTATACCTCAATAAAGATATTTTTTTAAATATATATTATACTAAGTGTGGTTTTGATTTGTATTTCCCTGATGCCGAGTGATATGGAGCACTTTTTCATGTGTCTGTTGGCCATCTGGATGTCTTCTTTGCAGAAATGTCTGTTCATGTCCTCTCCCCATTTCTTGACTCTTAATCTCACAAAACAAACTGAGGGTTGCTGGGGGGAGGGGGTTTGGGAGAAGGGGGGTGGTGTTATGGACATTGGTGAGGGTATGTGCTTTAGTGAGTGCTGTGAAGTGTGTAAACCTGGCGATTCACAGACCTGTACCCCTGGGGATAAAAATATATGTTTATAAAAAATAAAAAAATTTAAAAAAAATCTTCAGCTTTCTGCCAGGTCCCCTGGAAACCAAATACTTTTGTATATTATATAGATTTTAACAAACTGATTAAGAAATTATAACTTTGATGAGGACAGGTGAATTTTTATATCATGCAGAAATAATCCACAGATTCACAAATAAAATAGTAAATATTTTCGGGAAGTTGGAATCTTATATGATATTTGTCAGTTTTTGCTGAAAATTCATATTCTAAAGACAGGACAAAAACTTCATATGCACTATGGAGTATTATGCCTCCATCAGAAAGGACGAATACCCAACTTTTGTAGCAACATGGACCAGACTGGAAGAGATTATGCTGAATGAAAACAAGTCAAGCAGAGAGAGTCAATTATCATATGGTTTCACTTATTTGTGGAGCACAACAAATAGCATGGAGGACAAGGGGAGTTTAGAGAGGAGAAGGGAGTTGAGGGAAATTGGGAAGGGGAGGTGAACCGTGAGAGACTATGGGACTCTGAAAAACAATCTGAGGGGTTTTGAAGTGGCAGGGGGGTGGTAGGTTTGGGGGAACCAGGTGGTGGGTATTAGAGAGGGCACGGATTGCATGGAGCACTGGGGTGTGGTGCAAAAACAATGAATACTGTTATGCTGAAAATAAATAAATTTTTTTAAAAAAACCCTTCAGCCATGACTTGAGATATGTAACAATCACTGTAGCATCCCCGTAGGGGAATTAGGCACAAGATAAACAGAGTGGGGCTGAGAATATTTATATACCAAGAAAATTTTAGCTCTTTTTAATAAAAGGGAGGAAGGGGGAAGAGAGGAAATGAGGAAAGAAAGGCTACTGACCAGGAACTTAGAAAATTTGATCATTTGATCACTGGAATTTAAATTACCCTTTAATTGATTTCAATTCTGCAGTCCTAAGTTGATGTTGAAAGAACACACACTGGAGGGAGTGTATAGGCAGTTAAACAGTGGGGCAGTGATGAAACCGACACACAGGAAATGACTTCAGGATATTAGAAATGGAAATATGCAAGGGAAGGAAACTCTGGTGCTCCAAGCCACAAAGGTCAGATATTACGCAGGGATATTCTAATATTAGTCTCAAGTTAAAATTCTATTTTCAAATCTCATTACCAAAGAACTCCACAGTACATCCATTTTCTGTTGTCTAGAATTTCATTATCATGAATGTTCTATTCCCAGTCAAGACATCCTGGAAAGCAAAGGCCTCTCTAATTCAACCAGGAGTTGAATTAAGAAGTAGAAAAAAATCTTTGGAATTAGCTGCTTAGTTTTAAAGAACTATTAAGTATTTACCTCACCCTTTCTTTATCACAAAATCTTGTGTGTGTGTGTGTGTGTGTGTGTGTGTGTGTGTGTGTGTGTGGTGCACATGTGCACGTGCTGGAACACTGGATGGGTTTCCCTGAGCAGGTGACTAAGATGATGTGGCCTAGAGTTTGAAGTCAGTTGTTCACTAGTATTGTCACTAAGGGATCCTGCTCTCTTGTCCCTCCTTGCCCATTCCCCCATTTCCTTTGGTGACCTTCTGTAGGAGTCCCTAAAATACCAAAATGCAACGTTGTCAAGACCCAGCTCTTCTCATCATTGAAGTTTAATTTTTCACATGTCATATTAACTTTTGTGAACCAAATTCCACTAGATATAAGATTGAATCAAAGACAAAGGAGAGAAAGGGTGGCTTGAGCCCTGCCCTTGGAACCATCCACTCGGTTGAAGGTCCACAAACTTCTGCACAACTGATAGAAATACATGTCCCACACATATTCACAGCACCCTGCACATGCATTAAGTAGAATTCCATTCACTGTAATGTAATTATCTCTTTATTTGTCCTCCCACCCCGCAAGGACTATAAATTCTTTGAAGGCAATGATTACACAGAAGAATATTCTCTTCTTACACAGAAGAATATCTGGCATGACTGTGAAACAAATGATTGTAAAGAAGTCATTTCACTTCCCACATGTAAGTTGAAAAAAAGTTTCATTTTCCTATATGTAAGTTGAAAAAAAAAAAAGCTTCTTTGGGTTTTATTGTGAGGTTTAAGTGATATATACAAATATAATGAAAAACCTTCATAAAGAAGAAAAGCTATATGGCATCTCTTTAGTTCTTAAATTCATCTAATAATTAAAAACTTACTCTATTGCGGAATAGCTCACTATAGCAAGCACCACTATAATGAAATAATTTCAAGCTCTTATTGACAATCTATGTTTCTAAGCAACAGGTTAGGTAGATAAATACAGAAAAAAATACAGAATATGGATGGTCCTTTCAAATTTGTAATAACAAATTGTCCTGGCAGTGAGATACAAAAGAGGAAATTGGCATTTATTTGTTTGCCCCATGCTTTTGAAAAATTGGGAATAAAAGCCCAAATACGACACGGGCGGAGTCAAGATGGCGGAAGAAGTAGCAGGCTGAGATACTTCACTTCATCTAGCCGGAGATCAGCTAGATAGCTTATCTAAAGATTGCAAACACCTGAAAATCCATCGGCAGATCGAAGAGAAGAAGAACATACACAGCATTCTGGAAACAGAAAAAAAACAACTACTTTCTGAAAGTTAGGACCGGCGGAGAAGTGAATCCAAAGCGACGGGAAGATAGACCCCGGGGGGAGGGGCGGGCTCCCCGGCAACACGGCGGAAGCAACGGAGCACAAAAAATGAGGACTTTAAAACGTCTGTTCCGCGAGGGACATCGCTCCGAAAGAGAGAGGCTAAACCAGGGCGAAGCCCACGCGGGGTAGAAGCAAGCATGGCCTCAGGTCCCGCAGGGGTCACAGAAGGATCAGGGGTGGGTCTGAGTGTCCACAGAGCTTGCGGGGTTATTGGAATGGGAAAGCCAGCTACAGAGACAGGAGACAGAGCCGTACAGTGAAAAGATCACAGCTCCCGTGGTTACCTTGAAACCGGTAGCAGGCTCGGTGAGCTCGGAGCGCGGGCGGAGGGTCAGGGCAGACGGAGGTAGTAACTGGGCCGCTGTGTTCTCTGAGGGCGCACTGAGGAGTGGGGCCCTGGGCTCTCGGCTTCCTCCGGGCCCGGAGACCCAGGAGGCCGCCATTTGTACTTCCCGTTCCTCTGGAACTCTACGGAAAGCGCTCAGGGAACAAAAGCTCCTGAAAGCAAAACCCGAGCTGAGGATTACTCACCCCAGCCCCTGATACAGGGACGGTACAATTCCGCCTGGGGCAAAGACACTTGAGAATCACTTACAACAGGCCCCCTCCCACAGAAGATCAACAAGAAAATCCAGCCGAGACCACGTTCACCTACCAAGGAGTGCGGTTTCAATACCAAGGAGAGCAGCAGAATTCCCAGAAGAGGAGAAAGCAAAGCACGGAACTCATGGGCTTTTTTCGCTGTGATGATTTTTTTTAGTCTTGCAGTTAATTTAAATTTTTTTCTCTTTTCATTTTTTTGTCTTTTTTCTTTTCTCGCACTTCGGGTTTGTAATGAAAATTTTTTTTTAACTTTTACTTTTTTCTTTTTTAACGATTTTTAACTAGTTATCTAATATATTTATATTTTTTTTACTTTTTTTATATTTTCTTAGGTGTTTTCCTTTTTTTAAATTATTTTAAAAATTTTCTTTTTATTTTTTTTTTTTTTCTTTTTCTTTTTTTTTTTCTTTTTTTTCTTCTTTTCTTCCTTTTGGAACCTCTTTTTATCCCCTTTCCTCCCCCCACTCACGATTGGGATCTCTTCTAATTTGGTTCTTAAAAGCCTTATTTTCCTGGGGTTGTTGCACCCTTTTAGTATTTTACTTGCGCCCTTCATTTACTCTTGTCTGGACCAAAATGGTACAAGACGTGAAAAAATTCAAACACCACAAAAAAAAAGAATAAGACGGCACTGAACCGAAGGCTAGGGACCTAATCAATACAAGATCCATCGGTAATATGTCAGATCTAGAGTTCAGAATGACCACAATTCTCAAGGTTCTAGCCGGGCTCGAAAAAGGCATGGAAGATCTTAGAGAAACCCTCTCGAGAGATATAATAAAGCCCCTTCTGGAGAGAAACAAAAAAAGAACTAAAATCTAACCAAGTTGAAATCAAAAAAGCTATTAATGAGGTGCAATCAAACATGGAGGCTCTCAACTGCTAGGATAAATGAGGCAAGAAGAAAAGGAATTAGTGATATAGAAGACCAAATGACAGAGAATAAGAAGCTGAGCTGAAAAAGAGGGGACAAACAGCTACTGGACCACGAGGGGAGACATTCGAGAGATAAGTTAGACACCATAAGACGAAACAACATACATTAGAATTTGGGATTCCAGACAGAAGAAGAAAGAGAGACAGAGGGGAGCAGAAGGTATACTGGAGAGAATTATTGGTGAGAATTTCCCCAATATGGCAAAGGGATACGAGCATCAAAATTCAGGAGGTTTCAGGAGGAATGCCCCTCAAAATCAATAAGAAATAGCCCATGGCCCACACACCCCTTCACCCTAATAGTAAAAATTACAATAAGTCACCAGTCTCAAGTGACAACAAACGAGAAGAAAATCCTGAAAGCAGCCCGGGAAAAGAAGTCTGTAACATACAATGGTAAAATAAATATTAGAGACTGGCAGCTGACTTATGCCACAGAGACCTGGCAGGCCAAGAAAAGAAAAGAGAAGCTGGCATGATGAATTTTCAGAGGCACTAAACGAGAAAAAAAACATGCAGCCAAGAATACTATAAATCCAGCTTAGGCTATGCATTGAAATAGTAAGGAGAGATTAAAAGCTTCCCCGGACAGAACAACAACTGAAGCAGAATTTGCAAATACCCAAAACCAGCTCTACAGGAAATAATTGAAAGGGTGTCCTCTAAGCAAAGAAGAGAGCCTACCAAGTGGTAGATCAGAAAGGAACAGAGGACCATATACAGTAACAGTCACCTGAAGGCAATATTACAATGGCACTAAAATTCATATCTCTCAATAGTTACCCCCCCTGAATGTGGATGGGCTATAAATGCCCCTGTCAAACGACACAAGGGTATCAGAATGATTCAGAAAAAAACAAAGTTAACCGCATTCTATATGTTGCCTCCAAGCAACCACATTGTAAGCCAGACCGAAGACACCTCAGATTTAAAGTGAGGGGGTGGAAAAGAATTTACCATGCTAATGGACATCAGAAGAAGAGCAGGAGTGGCAATCCTTATATCAGATCAATTAGATTTTAAACCAAAGGCTATAATAAAGAGATGAGAAGGACACTATATCACCTCAAAGGGTCTGTCCAACAAGAAGATTTAACAGTTTTAAATATCTATGCCCCAACGTGGGAGAAGCCAACTATATAAACCAATTAATAAAAAATCAAAGAAACACATAAACAATAATACAATAATAGTAGGGGACTTTAACACTCCCCTCACTGAAATGGACAGATCATCCAAGCAAAAGATCAGCAAGGGAAATAAAGGGCCTTAAACGACACACTGGACCAGATGGACATCACAGATATATTCAGAACATTTCATCCCAAAGCAACAGAATACACATTCTTCTCTAGTGCACATGGAACATTCTCCAGAATAGACCACATCCTGGGTCCTAAATCAGGACTCAACGGTATCAAAAGATT